>NW_026775882.1:0-164311 GCF_030987335.1 Cornus florida | reverse complement strand
TCAAAGATTCAATCTTAACTCCTTAAAACACCCTTCGTGACGTCAAAGGGAACTCGAATAAGTTTAACTCAAAACTCTTATTTTATACCTTAAAAATGTCTAGTGACATAATAGGTACCTTGATTGAGCTATTTTCATTCAAGGATTCAATCTTTACTCGATAAAACACTCTTCGCGACCTCATAGGGAACTCAAATAAGTTAAACTCAAAACCCTCATTTTTTTCAATGATTCGATCTTTATACATTAAAAAGGTTTAGTGACATAATAAGTACCTTCATTCAAGGATTCAATCTTTACTCTTTAAAACACTCTTCGGGATGTCAAAAGGAACTCGAATAAGTTTAGCTCAAAACTCTCATTTCTTTTTTTTCAAAGTTTCAATCTTTAAACATTAAAAAGATCGAGTGACATAATAGGTACCTTCATTGGGAACTCGAGTAAGTTAAATCAAAACCCTCATTTTTTTTTTTTCAAAGATTCATTCTTTATACATTGAAAAGGTCTAGTGATACAATACGTACATTGATTGAGGTAATTTCACTGAAAGATTCAATCTACACTCAATGAAACACGCATCGTGACGTCAAAGGGAACTCAAATAAGTTGAACTCAAAACTCCTATTTTCTTTCAACGATTAGTGTTTATACATTAAAATGGTCTAGTGTCGTAATAGGAAACTTGATTGAGGTAGTTTAATTCAAAGATTCAATTTTTACTCATTAAAACATTATTCGGGACGTCAAAGGGAACTCGAATAAGTTTAGCTCAAAACTCTCATTTTCTTTCAAAGATTCAATCTTTATAACATAAAAAGGTTCAGTGACATGACAGGTACCTTGATTGAAGTGTTTTCATTCGTAGATTCAATATTTAGTCATTAAAACACTTTTCGTGAATTCATAGGGAACTTGAATAAGTTAAACTCGAAACTCTCATTTTCCTTCAAAGATTCAATCTTTATACATTAAAAAGGTCCAGTAGCATAATTGGCATCTTGGTTGAGGTATTTTCATTCAAAGATTCAATATTTAGTCATTAAAACACTTTCACGACTTTATTGTCAACTCGAATAAGGTTAACTCAAAACTCTCATTTTCTTTCAGAGATACAATACTTATACATGAAAAAGGTCTAGTGACATAATAGTTACCTTGATTGAAGTAATTTCATTCAAAGATTCAATCCTTGCTCATTGAAACACTCATCGTGACGTCAAACGGAATTCGAATAAGTTGAACTCCAAACTCTTATTTTCTTTCAAATATTGAATCTGTATACATTAAAATGGTCTAGTGACTTAATAGGTACCTCGATTGTGGTATTTTCATACAAAAATTCAATCTTTACTCATTAAAACACTCTTTGGGACGTCAAAAGGAACTCGCATAAGTTCAACTCAAAACTCTCATTTTCTTTCAAAGATTCAATCTTTATACATTAAAAAGTTCAAGTGACATAATAGGTACCCTGATTGAGTTAATTTCATTCAAAGATTCAATCTTTACTCATTAAAACACTCTCCGTGACGTCAAAGTGAAATCGAATTAGTTTAACTCAAAACTCTCATTTTATTTCAAAGATTTGATCTTTGAACATTAAAATGGTCTAGTGACTTCATAGGTACCTTGATTGAGGTGTTTTCATTTAAAGATTCAATCTTTACTCATTAAAACATTCTTCGGGACGTCCAAGGGCACTCGAATAAGTTTAACTCAAAACACTCATTTCCTTTCCAAGGTTCAATCTTTATACGTTAAAAAGGTCTAGTGACATAATAGGTACCCTGATGGAGGTACTTTCATTCAGAAGGATTCAATCTTTGATCATTAAAACACTCTTCGCGACTTCATAGGGAACTCGAATAAGTTAAACTCGAAACTTTCATTTTCTTTCAGATATTCAATCTTTAGACATTAAAAAGGTCTAGTGAGGAAATACGAACCTTGATTGGGGTAATTTCATTCAAAGATTTAGTTTTTACACTTTAAAACACTCTTCGCGACGTCAAACAAAACTCGAATAAGTTTAACTCAAAACTCTCGTTTTCTTACAAAGATTTAATCTTTATACATTAAAATGGCCTAGTGACATGATAGGTACCTTGATTGAGGTATTTTCATTCAAAGATTCAATCTTAACTCCTTAAAACACCCTTCGTGACGTCAAAGGGAACTCGAATAAGTTTAACTCAAAACTCTTATTTTATACCTTAAAAATGTCTAGTGACATAATAGGTACCTTGATTGAGCTATTTTCATTCAAGGATTCAATCTTTACTCGATAAAACACTCTTCGCGACCTCATAGGGAACTCAAATAAGTTAAACTTAAAACCCTCATTTTTTTCAATGATTCGATCTTTATACATTAAAAAGGTTTAGTGACATAATAAGTACCTTCATTCAAGGATTCAATCTTTACTCTTTAAAACACTCTTCGGGATGTCAAAAGGAACTCGAATAAGTTTAGCTCAAAACTCTCATTTCTTTTTTTTCAAAGTTTCAATCTTTAAACATTAAAAAGATCGAGTGACATAATAGGTACCTTCATTGGGAACTCGAGTAAGTTAAATCAAACCCCTCATTTTTTTTTTTTAAAAGATTCATTCTTTATACATTGAAAAGGTCTAGTGATACAATACGTACATTGATTGAGGTAATTTCACTGAAAGATTCAATCTACACTCAATGAAACACGCATCGTGACGTCAAAGGGAACTCAAATAAGTTGAACTCAAAACTCCTATTTTCTTTCAACGATTAGTGTTTATACATTAAAATGGTCTAGTGTCGTAATAGGAAACTTGATTGAGGTAGTTTAATTCAAAGATTCAATTTTTACTCATTAAAACATTATTCGGGACGTCAAAGGGAACTCGAATAAGTTTAGCTCAAAACTCTCATTTTCTTTCAAAGATTCAATCTTTATAACATAAAAAGGTTCAGTGACATGACAGGTACCTTGATTGAAGTGTTTTCATTCGTAGATTCAATATTTAGTCATTAAAACACTTTTCGTGAATTCATAGGGAACTTGAATAAGTTAAACTCGAAACTCTCATTTTCCTTCAAAGATTCAATCTTTATACATTAAAAAGGTCCAGTAGCATAATTGGCATCTTGGTTGAGGTATTTTCATTCAAAGATTCAATATTTAGTCATTAAAACACTTTCACGACTTTATTGTCAACTCGAATAAGTTTAACTCAAAACTCTCATTTTCTTTCAGAGATACAATACTTATACATGAAAAAGGTCTAGTGACATAATAGTTACCTTGATTGAAGTAATTTCATTCAAAGATTCAATCCTTGCTCATTGAAACACTCATCGTGACGTCAAACGAAATTCGAATAAGTTGAACTCCAAACTCTTATTTTCTTTCAAATATTGAATCTGTATACATTAAAATGGTCTAGTGACTTAATAGGTACCTCGATTGTGGTATTTTCATACAAAAATTCAATCTTTACTCATTAAAACACTCTTTGGGACGTCAAAAGAAACTCGCATAAGTTCAACTCAAAACTCTCATTTTCTTTCAAAGATTCAATCTTTATACATTAAAAGTTCAAGTGACATAATAGGTACCCTGATTGAGTTAATTTCATTCAAAGATTCAATCTTTACTCATTAAAACACTCTCCGTGACGTCAAAGTGAAATCGAATTAGTTTAACTCAAAACTCTCATTTTATTTCAAAGATTTGATCTTTGTACATTAAAATGGTCTAGTGACTTCATAGGTACCTTGATTGAGGTGTTTTCATTTAAAGATTTAATCTTTACTCATTAAAACATTCTTCGGGACGTCCAAGGGCACTCGAATAAGTTTAACTCAAAACACTCATTTCCTTTCCAAGGTTCAATCTTTATACGTTAAAAAGGTCTAGTGACATAATAGGTACCCTGATGGAGGTACTTTCATTCAGAAGGATTCAATCTTTGATCATTAAAACACTCTTCGCGACTTCATAGGGAACTCGAATAAGTTAAACTCGAAACTTTCATTTTCTTTCAGATATTCAATCTTTAGACATTAAAAAGGTCTAGTGAGGAAATACGAACCTTGATTGGGGTAATTTCATTCAAAGATTTAGTTTTTACACTTTAAAACACTCTTCGCGACGTCAAACAAAACTCGAATAAGTTTAACTCAAAACTCTCGTTTTCTTACAAAGATTTAATCTTTATACATTAAAATGGCCTAGTGACATGATAGGTACCTTGATTGAGGTATTTTCATTCAAAGATTCAATCTTAACTCCTTAAAACACCCTTCGTGACGTCAAAGGGAACTCGAATAAGTTTAACTCAAAACTCTTATTTTATACCTTAAAAATGTCTAGTGACATAATAGGTACCTTGATTGAGCTATTTTCATTCAAGGATTCAATCTTTACTCGATAAAACACTCTTCGCGACCTCATAGGGAACTCAAATAAGTTAAACTCAAAACCCTCATTTTTTTCAATGATTCGATCTTTATACATTAAAAAGGTTTAGTGACATAATAAGTACCTTCATTCAAGGATTCAATCTTTACTCTTTAAAACACTCTTCGGGATGTCAAAAGGAACTCGAATAAGTTTAGCTCAAAACTCTCATTTCTTTTTTTTCAAAGTTTCAATCTTTAAACATTAAAAAGATCGAGTGACATAATAGGTACCTTCATTGGGAACTCGAGTAAGTTAAATCAAAACCCTCATTTTTTTTTTTTTCAAAGATTCATTCTTTATACATTGAAAAGGTCTAGTGATACAATACGTACATTGATTGAGGTAATTTCACTGAAAGATTCAATCTACACTCAATGAAACACGCATCGTGACGTCAAAGGGAACTCAAATAAGTTGAACTCAAAACTCCTATTTTCTTTCAACGATTAGTGTTTATACATTAAAATGGTCTAGTGTCGTAATAGGAAACTTGATTGAGGTAGTTTAATTCAAAGATTCAATTTTTACTCATTAAAACATTATTCGGGACGTCAAAGGGAACTCGAATAAGTTTAGCTCAAAACTCTCATTTTCTTTCAAAGATTCAATCTTTATAACATAAAAAGGTTCAGTGACATGACAGGTACCTTGATTGAAGTGTTTTCATTCGTAGATTCAATATTTAGTCATTAAAACACTTTTCGTGAATTCATAGGGAACTTGAATAAGTTAAACTCGAAACTCTCATTTTCCTTCAAAGATTCAATCTTTATACATTAAAAAGGTCCAGTAGCATAATTGGCATCTTGGTTGAGGTATTTTCATTCAAAGATTCAATATTTAGGCATTAAAACACTTTCACGACTTTATTGTCAATTCGAATAAGTTTAACTCAAAACTCTCATTTTCTTTCAGAGATACAATACTTATACATGAAAAAGGTCTAGTGAAATAATAGTTACCTTGATTGAAGTAATTTCATTCAAAGATTCAATCCTTGCTCACTGAAACACTCATCGTGACGTCAAACGGAATTCGAATAAGTTGAACTCCAAACTCTTATTTTCTTTCAAATATTGAATCTGTATACATTAAAATGGTCTAGTGACTTAATAGGTACCTCGATTGTGGTATTTTCATACAAAAATTCAATCTTTACTCATTAAAACACTCTTTGGGACGTCAAAAGGAACTCGCATAAGTTCAACTCAAAACTCTCATTTTCTTTCAAAGATTCAATCTTTATACATTAAAAAGTTCAAGTGACATAATAGGTACCCTGATTGAGTTAATTTCATTCAAAGATTCAATCTTTACTCATTAAAACACTCTCCGTGACGTCAAAGTGAAATCGAATTAGTTTAACTCAAAACTCTCATTTTATTTCAAAGATTTGATCTTTGTACATTAAAATGGTCTAGTGACTTCATAGGTACCTTGATTGAGGTGTTTTCATTTAAAGATTCAATCTTTACTCATTAAAACATTCTTCGGGACGTCCAAGGGCACTCGAATAAGTTTAACTCAAAACACTCATTTCCTTTCCAAGGTTCAATCTTTATACGTTAAAAAGGTCTAGTGACATAATAGGTACCCTGATGGAGGTACTTTCATTCAGAAGGATTCAATCTTTGATCATTAAAACACTCTTCGCGACTTCATAGGGAACTCGAATAAGTTAAACTCGAAACTTTCATTTTCTTTCAGATATTCAATCTTTAGACATTAAAAAGGTCTAGTGAGGTAATACGAACCTTGATTGGGGTAATTTCATTCAAAGATTTAGTTTTTACACTTTAAAACACTCTTCGCGACGTCAAACAAAACTCGAATAAGTTTAACTCAAAACTCTCGTTTTCTTACAAAGATTTAATCTTTATACATTAAAATGGCCTAGTGACATGATACGTACCTCGATTGAGGTATTTTCATTCAAAGATTCAATCTTAACTCCTTAAAACACCCTTCGTGACGTCAAAGGGAACTCGAATAAGTTTAACTCAAAACTCTTATTTTACACCTTAAAAATGTCTAGTGACATAACAGGTACCTTGATTGAGCTATTTTCATTCAAGGATTCAATCTTTACTCGATAAAACACTCTTCGCGACCTCATAGGGAACTCAAATAAGTTAAACTCAAAACCCTCATTTTTTTCAATGATTCGATCTTTATACATTAAAAAGGTTTAGTGACATAATAAGTACCTTCATTCAAGGATTCAATCTTTACTCTTTAAAACACTCTTCGGGATGTCAAAAGGAACTCGAATAAGTTTAGCTCAAAACTCTCATTTCTTTTTTTTCAAAGTTTCAATCTTTAAACATTAAAAAGATCGAGTGACATAATAGGTACCTTCATTGGGAACTCGAGTAAGTTAAATCAAAACCCTCATTTTTTTTTTTTCCAAAGATTCATTCTTTATACATTGAAAAGGTCTAGTGATACAATACGTACATTGATAGAGGTAATTTCACTGAAAGATTCAATCTACACTCAATGAAACACGCATCGTGACGTCAAAGGGAACTCAAATAAGTTGAACTCAAAACTCCTATTTTCTTTCAACGATTAGTGTTTATACATTAAAATGGTCTACTGTCGTAATAGGAAACTTGATTGAGGTAGTTTAATTCAAAGATTCAATTTTTACTCGTTAAAACATTATTCGGGACGTCAAAGGGAACTCGAATAAGTTTAGCTCAAAACTCTCATTTTCTTTCAAAGATTCAATCTTTATAACATAAAAAGGTTCAGTGACATGGCAGGTACCTTGATTGAAGTGTTTTCATTCGTAGATTCAATATTTAGTCATTAAAACACTTTTCGTGAATTCATAGGGAACTTGAATAAGTTAAACTCGAAACTCTCATTTTCCTTCAAAGATTCAATCTTTATACATTAAAAAGGTCCAGTAGCATAATTGGCATCTTGGTTGAGGTATTTTCATTCAAAGATTCAATATTTAGTCATTAAAACACTTTCACGACTTTATTGTCAACTCGAATAAGTTTAACTCAAAACTCTAATTTTCCTTTAGAGATACAATACTTATACATGAAAAAGGTCTAGTGACATAATAGTTACCTTGATTGAAGTAATTTCATTCAAAGATTCAATCCTTGCTCATTGAAACACTCATCGTGACGTCAAACGGAATTCGAATAAGTTGAACTCCAAACTCTTATTTTCTTTCAAATATTGAATCTGTATACATTAAAATGGTCTAGTGACTTAATAGGTACCTCGATTGTGGTATTTTCAAACAAAAATTCAATCTTTACTCATTAAAACACTCTTTGGGACGTCAAAGGGAACTCGCATAAGTTCAACTCAAAACTCTCATTTTCTTTCAAAGATTCAATCTTTATATTTTTAAAAAGTTCAAGTGACATAATAGGTACCCTGATTGAGTTAATTTCCTTCAAAGATTCAATCTTTACTCATTAAAACACTCTCCGTGACGTCAAAGTGAAATCGAATTAGTTTAACTCAAAACTCTCATTTTATTTCAAAGATTTGATCTTTGTACATTAAAATGGTCTAGTGACTTCATAGGTACCTTGATTGAGGTGTTTTCATTTAAAGATTCAATCTTTACTCATTAAAACATTCTTCGAGACGTCCAAGGGCACTCGAATAAGTTTAACTCAAAACACTCATTTCCTTTCCAAGGTTCAATCTTTATACGTTAAAAAGGTCTAGTGACATAATAGGTACCCTGATGGAGGTACTTTCATTCAGAAGGATTCAATCTTTGATCATTAAAACACTCTTCGCGACTTCATAGGGAACTCGAATAAGTTAAACTCAAAACTTTCATTTTCTTTCAGATATTCAATCTTTAGACATTAAAAAGGTCTAGTGAGGTAATACGAACCTTGATTGGGGTAATTTCATTCAAAGATTTAGTTTTTACACTTTAAAACACTCTTCGCGACGTCAAACAAAACTCGAATAAGTTTAACTCAAAACTCTCGTTTTCTTACAAAGATTTAATCTTTATACATTAAAATGGCCTAGTGACATGATAGGTACCTTGATTGAGGTATTTTCATTCAAAGATTCAATCTTAACTCCTTAAAACACCCTTCGTGACGTCAAAGGGAACTCGAATAAGTTTAACTCAAAACTCTTATTTTATACCTTAAAAATGTCTAGTGACATAATAGGTACCTTGATTGAGCTATTTTCATTCAAGGATTCAATCTTTACTCGATAAAACACTCTTCGCGACCTCATAGGGAACTCAAATAAGTTAAACTCAAAACCCTCATTTTTTTCAATGATTCGATCTTTATACATTAAAAAGGTTTAGTGACATAATAAGTACCTTCATTCAAGGATTCAATCTTTACTCTTTAAAACACTCTTCGGGATGTCAAAAGGAACTCGAATAAGTTTAGCTCAAAACTCTCATTTCTTTTTTTTCAAAGTTTCAATCTTTAAACATTAAAAAGATCGAGTGACATAATAGGTACCTTCATTGGGAACTCGAGTAAGTTAAATCAAAACCCTCATTTTTTTTTTTTCAAAGATTCATTCTTTATACATTGAAAAGGTCTAGTGATACAATACGTACATTGATTGAGGTAATTTCACTGAAAGATTCAATCTACACTCAATGAAACACGCATCGTGACGTCAAAGGGAACTCAAATAAGTTGAACTCAAAACTCCTATTTTCTTTCAACGATTAGTGTTTATACATTAAAATGGTCTAGTGTCGTAATAGGAAACTTGATTGAGGTAGTTTAATTCAAAGATTCAATTTTTACTCATTAAAACATTATTCGGGACGTCAAAGGGAACTCGAATAAGTTTAGCTCAAAACTCTCATTTTCTTTCAAAGATTCAATCTTTATAACATAAAAAGGTTCAGTGACATGACAGGTACCTTGATTGAAGTGTTTTCATTCGTAGATTCAATATTTAGTCATTAAAACACTTTTCGTGAATTCATAGGGAACTTGAATAAGTTAAACTCGAAACTCTCATTTTCCTTCAAAGATTCAATCTTTATACATTAAAAAGGTCCAGTAGCATAATTGGCATCTTGGTTGAGGTATTTTCATTCAAAGATTCAATATTTAGTCATTAAAACACTTTCACGACTTTATTGTCAACTCGAATAAGGTTAACTCAAAACTCTCATTTTCTTTCAGAGATACAATACTTATACATGAAAAAGGTCTAGTGACATAATAGTTACCTTGATTGAAGTAATTTCATTCAAAGATTCAATCCTTGCTCATTGAAACACTCATCGTGACGTCAAACGGAATTCGAATAAGTTGAACTCCAAACTCTTATTTTCTTTCAAATATTGAATCTGTATACATTAAAATGGTCTAGTGACTTAATAGGTACCTCGATTGTGGTATTTTCATACAAAAATTCAATCTTTACTCATTAAAACACTCTTTGGGACGTCAAAAGGAACTCGCATAAGTTCAACTCAAAACTCTCATTTTCTTTCAAAGATTCAATCTTTATACATTAAAAAGTTCAAGTGACATAATAGGTACCCTGATTGAGTTAATTTCATTCAAAGATTCAATCTTTACTCATTAAAACACTCTCCGTGACGTCAAAGTGAAATCGAATTAGTTTAACTCAAAACTCTCATTTTATTTCAAAGATTTGATCTTTGAACATTAAAATGGTCTAGTGACTTCATAGGTACCTTGATTGAGGTGTTTTCATTTAAAGATTCAATCTTTACTCATTAAAACATTCTTCGGGACGTCCAAGGGCACTCGAATAAGTTTAACTCAAAACACTCATTTCCTTTCCAAGGTTCAATCTTTATACGTTAAAAAGGTCTAGTGACATAATAGGTACCCTGATGGAGGTACTTTCATTCAGAAGGATTCAATCTTTGATCATTAAAACACTCTTCGCGACTTCATAGGGAACTCGAATAAGTTAAACTCGAAACTTTCATTTTCTTTCAGATATTCAATCTTTAGACATTAAAAAGGTCTAGTGAGGAAATACGAACCTTGATTGGGGTAATTTCATTCAAAGATTTAGTTTTTACACTTTAAAACACTCTTCGCGACGTCAAACAAAACTCGAATAAGTTTAACTCAAAACTCTCGTTTTCTTACAAAGATTTAATCTTTATACATTAAAATGGCCTAGTGACATGATAGGTACCTTGATTGAGGTATTTTCATTCAAAGATTCAATCTTAACTCCTTAAAACACCCTTCGTGACGTCAAAGGGAACTCGAATAAGTTTAACTCAAAACTCTTATTTTATACCTTAAAAATGTCTAGTGACATAATAGGTACCTTGATTGAGCTATTTTCATTCAAGGATTCAATCTTTACTCGATAAAACACTCTTCGCGACCTCATAGGGAACTCAAATAAGTTAAACTTAAAACCCTCATTTTTTTCAATGATTCGATCTTTATACATTAAAAAGGTTTAGTGACATAATAAGTACCTTCATTCAAGGATTCAATCTTTACTCTTTAAAACACTCTTCGGGATGTCAAAAGGAACTCGAATAAGTTTAGCTCAAAACTCTCATTTCTTTTTTTTCAAAGTTTCAATCTTTAAACATTAAAAAGATCGAGTGACATAATAGGTACCTTCATTGGGAACTCGAGTAAGTTAAATCAAACCCCTCATTTTTTTTTTTTCAAAGATTCATTCTTTATACATTGAAAAGGTCTAGTGATACAATACGTACATTGATTGAGGTAATTTCACTGAAAGATTCAATCTACACTCAATGAAACACGCATCGTGACGTCAAAGGGAACTCAAATAAGTTGAACTCAAAACTCCTATTTTCTTTCAACGATTAGTGTTTATACATTAAAATGGTCTAGTGTCGTAATAGGAAACTTGATTGAGGTAGTTTAATTCAAAGATTCAATTTTTACTCATTAAAACATTATTCGGGACGTCAAAGGGAACTCGAATAAGTTTAGCTCAAAACTCTCATTTTCTTTCAAAGATTCAATCTTTATAACATAAAAAGGTTCAGTGACATGACAGGTACCTTGATTGAAGTGTTTTCATTCGTAGATTCAATATTTAGTCATTAAAACACTTTTCGTGAATTCATAGGGAACTTGAATAAGTTAAACTCGAAACTCTCATTTTCCTTCAAAGATTCAATCTTTATACATTAAAAAGGTCCAGTAGCATAATTGGCATCTTGGTTGAGGTATTTTCATTCAAAGATTCAATATTTAGTCATTAAAACACTTTCACGACTTTATTGTCAACTTGAATAAGTTTAACTCAAAACTCTCATTTTCTTTCAGAGATACAATACTTATACATGAAAAAGGTCTAGTGACATAATAGTTACCTTGATTGAAGTAATTTCATTCAAAGATTCAATCCTTGCTCATTGAAACACTCATCGTGACGTCAAACGAAATTCGAATAAGTTGAACTCCAAACTCTTATTTTCTTTCAAATATTGAATCTGTATACATTAAAATGGTCTAGTGACTTAATAGGTACCTCGATTGTGGTATTTTCATACAAAAATTCAATCTTTACTCATTAAAACACTCTTTGGGACGTCAAAAGGAACTCGCATAAGTTCAACTCAAAACTCTCATTTTCTTTCAAAGATTCAATCTTTATACATTAAAAAGTTCAAGTGACATAATAGGTACCCTGATTGAGTTAATTTCATTCAAAGATTCAATCTTTACTCATTAAAACACTCTCCGTGACGTCAAAGTGAAATCGAATTAGTTTAACTCAAAACTCTCATTTTATTTCAAAGATTTGATCTTTGTACATTAAAATGGTCTAGTGACTTCATAGGTACCTTGATTGAGGTGTTTTCATTTAAAGATTTAATCTTTACTCATTAAAACATTCTTCGGGACGTCCAAGGGCACTCGAATAAGTTTAACTCAAAACACTCATTTCCTTTCCAAGGTTCAATCTTTATACGTTAAAAAGGTCTAGTGACATAATAGGTACCCTGATGGAGGTACTTTCATTCAGAAGGATTCAATCTTTGATCATTAAAACACTCTTCGCGACTTCATAGGGAACTCGAATAAGTTAAACTCGAAACTTTCATTTTCTTTCAGATATTCAATCTTTAGACATTAAAAAGGTCTAGTGAGGAAATACGAACCTTGATTGGGGTAATTTCATTCAAAGATTTAGTTTTTACACTTTAAAACACTCTTCGCGACGTCAAACAAAACTCGAATAAGTTTAACTCAAAACTCTCGTTTTCTTACAAAGATTTAATCTTTATACATTAAAATGGCCTAGTGACATGATAGGTACCTTGATTGAGGTATTTTCATTCAAAGATTCAATCTTAACTCCTTAAAACACCCTTCGTGACGTCAAAGGGAACTCGAATAAGTTTAACTCAAAACTCTTATTTTATACCTTAAAAATGTCTAGTGACATAATAGGTACCTTGATTGAGCTATTTTCATTCAAGGATTCAATCTTTACTCGATAAAACACTCTTCGCGACCTCATAGGGAACTCAAATAAGTTAAACTCAAAACCCTCATTTTTTTCAATGATTCGATCTTTATACATTAAAAAGGTTTAGTGACATAATAAGTACCTTCATTCAAGGATTCAATCTTTACTCTTTAAAACACTCTTCGGGATGTCAAAAGGAACTCGAATAAGTTTAGCTCAAAACTCTCATTTCTTTTTTTTCAAAGTTTCAATCTTTAAACATTAAAAAGATCGAGTGACATAATAGGTACCTTCATTGGGAACTCGAGTAAGTTAAATCAAAACCCTCATTTTTTTTTTTTCAAAGATTCATTCTTTATACATTGAAAAGGTCTAGTGATACAATACGTACATTGATTGAGGTAATTTCACTGAAAGATTCAATCTACACTCAATGAAACACGCATCGTGACGTCAAAGGGAACTCAAATAAGTTGAACTCAAAACTCCTATTTTCTTTCAACGATTAGTGTTTATACATTAAAATGGTCTAGTGTCGTAATAGGAAACTTGATTGAGGTAGTTTAATTCAAAGATTCAATTTTTACTCATTAAAACATTATTCGGGACGTCAAAGGGAACTCGAATAAGTTTAGCTCAAAACTCTCATTTTCTTTCAAAGATTCAATCTTTATAACATAAAAAGGTTCAGTGACATGACAGGTACCTTGATTGAAGTGTTTTCATTCGTAGATTCAATATTTAGTCATTAAAACACTTTTCGTGAATTCATAGGGAACTTGAATAAGTTAAACTCGAAACTCTCATTTTCCTTCAAAGATTCAATCTTTATACATTAAAAAGGTCCAGTAGCATAATTGGCATCTTGGTTGAGGTATTTTCATTCAAAGATTCAATATTTAGGCATTAAAACACTTTCACGACTTTATTGTCAATTCGAATAAGTTTAACTCAAAACTCTCATTTTCTTTCAGAGATACAATACTTATACATGAAAAAGGTCTAGTGAAATAATAGTTACCTTGATTGAAGTAATTTCATTCAAAGATTCAATCCTTGCTCACTGAAACACTCATCGTGACGTCAAACGGAATTCGAATAAGTTGAACTCCAAACTCTTATTTTCTTTCAAATATTGAATCTGTATACATTAAAATGGTCTAGTGACTTAATAGGTACCTCGATTGTGGTATTTTCATACAAAAATTCAATCTTTACTCATTAAAACACTCTTTGGGACGTCAAAAGGAACTCGCATAAGTTCAACTCAAAACTCTCATTTTCTTTCAAAGATTCAATCTTTATACATTAAAAAGTTCAAGTGACATAATAGGTACCCTGATTGAGTTAATTTCATTCAAAGATTCAATCTTTACTCATTAAAACACTCTCCGTGACGTCAAAGTGAAATCGAATTAGTTTAACTCAAAACTCTCATTTTATTTCAAAGATTTGATCTTTGTGCATTAAAATGGTCTAGTGACTTCATAGGTACCTTGATTGAGGTGTTTTCATTTAAAGATTCAATCTTTACTCATTAAAACATTCTTCGGGACGTCCAAGGGCACTCGAATAAGTTTAACTCAAAACACTCATTTCCTTTCCAAGGTTCAATCTTTATACGTTAAAAAGGTCTAGTGACATAATAGGTACCCTGATGGAGGTACTTTCATTCAGAAGGATTCAATCTTTGATCATTAAAACACTCTTCGCGACTTCATAGGGAACTCGAATAAGTTAAACTCGAAACTTTCATTTTCTTTCAGATATTCAATCTTTAGACATTAAAAAGGTCTAGTGAGGTAATACGAACCTTGATTGGGGTAATTTCATTCAAAGATTTAGTTTTTACACTTTAAAACACTCTTCGCGACGTCAAACAAAACTCGAATAAGTTTAACTCAAAACTCTCGTTTTCTTACAAAGATTTAATCTTTATACATTAAAATGGCCTAGTGACATGATACGTACCTCGATTGAGGTATTTTCATTCAAAGATTCAATCTTAACTCCTTAAAACACCCTTCGTGACGTCAAAGGGAACTCGAATAAGTTTAACTCAAAACTCTTATTTTACACCTTAAAAATGTCTAGTGACATAACAGGTACCTTGATTGAGCTATTTTCATTCAAGGATTCAATCTTTACTCGATAAAACACTCTTCGCGACCTCATAGGGAACTCAAATAAGTTAAACTCAAAACCCTCATTTTTTTCAATGATTCGATCTTTATACATTAAAAAGGTTTAGTGACATAATAAGTACCTTCATTCAAGGATTCAATCTTTACTCTTTAAAACACTCTTCGGGATGTCAAAAGGAACTCGAATAAGTTTAGCTCAAAACTCTCATTTCTTTTTTTTCAAAGTTTCAATCTTTAAACATTAAAAAGATCGAGTGACATAATAGGTACCTTCATTGGGAACTCGAGTAAGTTAAATCAAAACCCTCATTTTTTTTTTTTCCAAAGATTCATTCTTTATACATTGAAAAGGTCTAGTGATACAATACGTACATTGATAGAGGTAATTTCACTGAAAGATTCAATCTACACTCAATGAAACACGCATCGTGACGTCAAAGGGAACTCAAATAAGTTGAACTCAAAACTCCTATTTTCTTTCAACGATTAGTGTTTATACATTAAAATGGTCTACTGTCGTAATAGGAAACTTGATTGAGGTAGTTTAATTCAAAGATTCAATTTTTACTCGTTAAAACATTATTCGGGACGTCAAAGGGAACTCGAATAAGTTTAGCTCAAAACTCTCATTTTCTTTCAAAGATTCAATCTTTATAACATAAAAAGGTTCAGTGACATGACAGGTACCTTGATTGAAGTGTTTTCATTCGTAGATTCAATATTTAGTCATTAAAACACTTTTCGTGAATTCATAGGGAACTTGAATAAGTTAAACTCGAAACTCTCATTTTCCTTCAAAGATTCAATCTTTATACATTAAAAAGGTCCAGTAGCATAATTGGCATCTTGGTTGAGGTATTTTCATTCAAAGATTCAATATTTAGTCATTAAAACACTTTCACGACTTTATTGTCAACTCGAATAAGTTTAACTCAAAACTCTAATTTTCCTTTAGAGATACAATACTTATACATGAAAAAGGTCTAGTGACATAATAGTTACCTTGATTGAAGTAATTTCATTCAAAGATTCAATCCTTGCTCATTGAAACACTCATCGTGACGTCAAACGGAATTCGAATAAGTTGAACTCCAAACTCTTATTTTCTTTCAAATATTGAATCTGTATACATTAAAATGGTCTAGTGACTTAATAGGTACCTCGATTGTGGTATTTTCAAACAAAAATTCAATCTTTACTCATTAAAACACTCTTTGGGACGTCAAAGGGAACTCGCATAAGTTCAACTCAAAACTCTCATTTTCTTTCAAAGATTCAATCTTTATATTTTTAAAAAGTTCAAGTGACATAATAGGTACCCTGATTGAGTTAATTTCCTTCAAAGATTCAATCTTTACTCATTAAAACACTCTCCGTGACGTCAAAGTGAAATCGAATTAGTTTAACTCAAAACTCTCATTTTATTTCAAAGATTTGATCTTTGTACATTAAAATGGTCTAGTGACTTCATAGGTACCTTGATTGAGGTGTTTTCATTTAAAGATTCAATCTTTACTCATTAAAACATTCTTCGAGACGTCCAAGGGCACTCGAATAAGTTTAACTCAAAACACTCATTTCCTTTCCAAGGTTCAATCTTTATACGTTAAAAAGGTCTAGTGACATAATAGGTACCCTGATGGAGGTACTTTCATTCAGAAGGATTCAATCTTTGATCATTAAAACACTCTTCGCGACTTCATAGGGAACTCGAATAAGTTAAACTCAAAACTTTCATTTTCTTTCAGATATTCAATCTTTAGACATTAAAAAGGTCTAGTGAGGTAATACGAACCTTGATTGGGGTAATTTCATTCAAAGATTTAGTTTTTACACTTTAAAACACTCTTCGCGACGTCAAACAAAACTCGAATAAGTTTAACTCAAAACTCTCGTTTTCTTACAAAGATTTAATCTTTATACATTAAAATGGCCTAGTGACATGATAGGTACCTTGATTGAGGTATTTTCATTCAAAGATTCAATCTTAACTCCTTAAAACACCCTTCGTGACGTCAAAGGGAACTCGAATAAGTTTAACTCAAAACTCTTATTTTATACCTTAAAAATGTCTAGTGACATAATAGGTACCTTGATTGAGCTATTTTCATTCAAGGATTCAATCTTTACTCGATAAAACACTCTTCGCGACCTCATAGGGAACTCAAATAAGTTAAACTCAAAACCCTCATTTTTTTCAATGATTCGATCTTTATACATTAAAAAGGTTTAGTGACATAATAAGTACCTTCATTCAAGGATTCAATCTTTACTCTTTAAAACACTCTTCGGGATGTCAAAAGGAACTCGAATAAGTTTAGCTCAAAACTCTCATTTCTTTTTTTTCAAAGTTTCAATCTTTAAACATTAAAAAGATCGAGTGACATAATAGGTACCTTCATTGGGAACTCGAGTAAGTTAAATCAAAACCCTCATTTTTTTTTTTTCAAAGATTCATTCTTTATACATTGAAAAGGTCTAGTGATACAATACGTACATTGATTGAGGTAATTTCACTGAAAGATTCAATCTACACTCAATGAAACACGCATCGTGACGTCAAAGGGAACTCAAATAAGTTGAACTCAAAACTCCTATTTTCTTTCAACGATTAGTGTTTATACATTAAAATGGTCTAGTGTCGTAATAGGAAACTTGATTGAGGTAGTTTAATTCAAAGATTCAATTTTTACTCATTAAAACATTATTCGGGACGTCAAAGGGAACTCGAATAAGTTTAGCTCAAAACTCTCATTTTCTTTCAAAGATTCAATCTTTATAACATAAAAAGGTTCAGTGACATGACAGGTACCTTGATTGAAGTGTTTTCATTCGTAGATTCAATATTTAGTCATTAAAACACTTTTCGTGAATTCATAGGGAACTTGAATAAGTTAAACTCGAAACTCTCATTTTCCTTCAAAGATTCAATCTTTATACATTAAAAAGGTCCAGTAGCATAATTGGCATCTTGGTTGAGGTATTTTCATTCAAAGATTCAATATTTAGTCATTAAAACACTTTCACAACTTTATTGTCAACTCGAATAAGGTTAACTCAAAACTCTCATTTTCTTTCAGAGATACAATACTTATACATGAAAAAGGTCTAGTGACATAATAGTTACCTTGATTGAAGTAATTTCATTCAAAGATTCAATCCTTGCTCATTGAAACACTCATCGTGACGTCAAACGGAATTCGAATAAGTTGAACTCCAAACTCTTATTTTCTTTCAAATATTGAATCTGTATACATTAAAATGGTCTAGTGACTTAATAGGTACCTCGATTGTGGTATTTTCATACAAAAATTCAATCTTTACTCATTAAAACACTCTTTGGGACGTCAAAAGGAACTCGCATAAGTTCAACTCAAAACTCTCATTTTCTTTCAAAGATTCAATCTTTATACATTAAAAAGTTCAAGTGACATAATAGGTACCCTGATTGAGTTAATTTCATTCAAAGATTCAATCTTTACTCATTAAAACACTCTCCGTGACGTCAAAGTGAAATCGAATTAGTTTAACTCAAAACTCTCATTTTATTTCAAAGATTTGATCTTTGAACATTAAAATGGTCTAGTGACTTCATAGGTACCTTGATTGAGGTGTTTTCATTTAAAGATTCAATCTTTACTCATTAAAACATTCTTCGGGACGTCCAAGGGCACTCGAATAAGTTTAACTCAAAACACTCATTTCCTTTCCAAGGTTCAATCTTTATACGTTAAAAAGGTCTAGTGACATAATAGGTACCCTGATGGAGGTACTTTCATTCAGAAGGATTCAATCTTTGATCATTAAAACACTCTTCGCGACTTCATAGGGAACTCGAATAAGTTAAACTCGAAACTTTCATTTTCTTTCAGATATTCAATCTTTAGACATTAAAAAGGTCTAGTGAGGAAATACGAACCTTGATTGGGGTAATTTCATTCAAAGATTTAGTTTTTACACTTTAAAACACTCTTCGCGACGTCAAACAAAACTCGAATAAGTTTAACTCAAAACTCTCGTTTTCTTACAAAGATTTAATCTTTATACATTAAAATGGCCTAGT
Source organism: Cornus florida (assembly GCF_030987335.1). Lineage (NCBI taxonomy): Eukaryota > Viridiplantae > Streptophyta > Magnoliopsida > Cornales > Cornaceae > Cornus > Cornus florida. The sequence goes on along the minus strand of NW_026775882.1, from coordinate 145,225 downwards.
GACATGATAGGTACCTTGATTGAGGTATTTTCATTCAAAGATTCAATCTTAACTCCTTAAAACACCCTTCGTGACGTCAAAGGGAACTCGAATAAGTTTAACTCAAAACTCTTATTTTATACCTTAAAAATGTCTAGTGACATAATAGGTACCTTGATTGAGCTATTTTCATTCAAGGATTCAATCTTTACTCGATAAAACACTCTTCGCGACCTCATAGGGAACTCAAATAAGTTAAACTTAAAACCCTCATTTTTTTCAATGATTCGATCTTTATACATTAAAAAGGTTTAGTGACATAATAAGTACCTTCATTCAAGGATTCAATCTTTACTCTTTAAAACACTCTTCGGGATGTCAAAAGGAACTCGAATAAGTTTAGCTCAAAACTCTCATTTCTTTTTTTTCAAAGTTTCAATCTTTAAACATTAAAAAGATCGAGTGACATAATAGGTACCTTCATTGGGAACTCGAGTAAGTTAAATCAAACCCCTCATTTTTTTTTTTTCAAAGATTCATTCTTTATACATTGAAAAGGTCTAGTGATACAATACGTACATTGATTGAGGTAATTTCACTGAAAGATTCAATCTACACTCAATGAAACACGCATCGTGACGTCAAAGGGAACTCAAATAAGTTGAACTCAAAACTCCTATTTTCTTTCAACGATTAGTGTTTATACATTAAAATGGTCTAGTGTCGTAATAGGAAACTTGATTGAGGTAGTTTAATTCAAAGATTCAATTTTTACTCATTAAAACATTATTCGGGACGTCAAAGGGAACTCGAATAAGTTTAGCTCAAAACTCTCATTTTCTTTCAAAGATTCAATCTTTATAACATAAAAAGGTTCAGTGACATGACAGGTACCTTGATTGAAGTGTTTTCATTCGTAGATTCAATATTTAGTCATTAAAACACTTTTCGTGAATTCATAGGGAACTTGAATAAGTTAAACTCGAAACTCTCATTTTCCTTCAAAGATTCAATCTTTATACATTAAAAAGGTCCAGTAGCATAATTGGCATCTTGGTTGAGGTATTTTCATTCAAAGATTCAATATTTAGTCATTAAAACACTTTCACGACTTTATTGTCAACTCGAATAAGTTTAACTCAAAACTCTCATTTTCTTTCAGAGATACAATACTTATACATGAAAAAGGTCTAGTGACATAATAGTTACCTTGATTGAAGTAATTTCATTCAAAGATTCAATCCTTGCTCATTGAAACACTCATCGTGACGTCAAACGAAATTCGAATAAGTTGAACTCCAAACTCTTATTTTCTTTCAAATATTGAATCTGTATACATTAAAATGGTCTAGTGACTTAATAGGTACCTCGATTGTGGTATTTTCATACAAAAATTCAATCTTTACTCATTAAAACACTCTTTGGGACGTCAAAAGGAACTCGCATAAGTTCAACTCAAAACTCTCATTTTCTTTCAAAGATTCAATCTTTATACATTAAAAAGTTCAAGTGACATAATAGGTACCCTGATTGAGTTAATTTCATTCAAAGATTCAATCTTTACTCATTAAAACACTCTCCGTGACGTCAAAGTGAAATCGAATTAGTTTAACTCAAAACTCTCATTTTATTTCAAAGATTTGATCTTTGTACATTAAAATGGTCTAGTGACTTCATAGGTACCTTGATTGAGGTGTTTTCATTTAAAGATTTAATCTTTACTCATTAAAACATTCTTCGGGACGTCCAAGGGCACTCGAATAAGTTTAACTCAAAACACTCATTTCCTTTCCAAGGTTCAATCTTTATACGTTAAAAAGGTCTAGTGACATAATAGGTACCCTGATGGAGGTACTTTCATTCAGAAGGATTCAATCTTTGATCATTAAAACACTCTTCGCGACTTCATAGGGAACTCGAATAAGTTAAACTCGAAACTTTCATTTTCTTTCAGATATTCAATCTTTAGACATTAAAAAGGTCTAGTGAGGAAATACGAACCTTGATTGGGGTAATTTCATTCAAAGATTTAGTTTTTACACTTTAAAACACTCTTCGCGACGTCAAACAAAACTCGAATAAGTTTAACTCAAAACTCTCGTTTTCTTACAAAGATTTAATCTTTATACATTAAAATGGCCTAGTGACATGATAGGTACCTTGATTGAGGTATTTTCATTCAAAGATTCAATCTTAACTCCTTAAAACACCCTTCGTGACGTCAAAGGGAACTCGAATAAGTTTAACTCAAAACTCTTATTTTATACCTTAAAAATGTCTAGTGACATAATAGGTACCTTGATTGAGCTATTTTCATTCAAGGATTCAATCTTTACTCGATAAAACACTCTTCGCGACCTCATAGGGAACTCAAATAAGTTAAACTCAAAACCCTCATTTTTTTCAATGATTCGATCTTTATACATTAAAAAGGTTTAGTGACATAATAAGTACCTTCATTCAAGGATTCAATCTTTACTCTTTAAAACACTCTTCGGGATGTCAAAAGGAACTCGAATAAGTTTAGCTCAAAACTCTCATTTCTTTTTTTTCAAAGTTTCAATCTTTAAACATTAAAAAGATCGAGTGACATAATAGGTACCTTCATTGGGAACTCGAGTAAGTTAAATCAAAACCCTCATTTTTTTTTTTTCAAAGATTCATTCTTTATACATTGAAAAGGTCTAGTGATACAATACGTACATTGATTGAGGTAATTTCACTGAAAGATTCAATCTACACTCAATGAAACACGCATCGTGACGTCAAAGGGAACTCAAATAAGTTGAACTCAAAACTCCTATTTTCTTTCAACGATTAGTGTTTATACATTAAAATGGTCTAGTGTCGTAATAGGAAACTTGATTGAGGTAGTTTAATTCAAAGATTCAATTTTTACTCATTAAAACATTATTCGGGACGTCAAAGGGAACTCGAATAAGTTTAGCTCAAAACTCTCATTTTCTTTCAAAGATTCAATCTTTATAACATAAAAAGGTTCAGTGACATGACAGGTACCTTGATTGAAGTGTTTTCATTCGTAGATTCAATATTTAGTCATTAAAACACTTTTCGTGAATTCATAGGGAACTTGAATAAGTTAAACTCGAAACTCTCATTTTCCTTCAAAGATTCAATCTTTATACATTAAAAAGGTCCAGTAGCATAATTGGCATCTTGGTTGAGGTATTTTCATTCAAAGATTCAATATTTAGGCATTAAAACACTTTCACAACTTTATTGTCAATTCGAATAAGTTTAACTCAAAACTCTCATTTTCTTTCAGAGATACAATACTTATACATGAAAAAGGTCTAGTGAAATAATAGTTACCTTGATTGAAGTAATTTCATTCAAAGATTCAATCCTTGCTCACTGAAACACTCATCGTGACGTCAAACGGAATTCGAATAAGTTGAACTCCAAACTCTTATTTTCTTTCAAATATTGAATCTGTATACATTAAAATGGTCTAGTGACTTAATAGGTACCTCGATTGTGGTATTTTCATACAAAAATTCAATCTTTACTCATTAAAACACTCTTTGGGACGTCAAAAGGAACTCGCATAAGTTCAACTCAAAACTCTCATTTTCTTTCAAAGATTCAATCTTTATACATTAAAAAGTTCAAGTGACATAATAGGTACCCTGATTGAGTTAATTTCATTCAAAGATTCAATCTTTACTCATTAAAACATTCTTCGGGACGTCCAAGGGCACTCGAATAAGTTTAACTCAAAACACTCATTTCCTTTCCAAGGTTCAATCTTTATACGTTAAAAAGGTCTAGTGACATAATAGGTACCCTGATGGAGGTACTTTCATTCAGAAGGATTCAATCTTTGATCATTAAAACACTCTTCGCGACTTCATAGGGAACTCGAATAAGTTAAACTCGAAACTTTCATTTTCTTTCAGATATTCAATCTTTAGACATTAAAAAGGTCTAGTGAGGTAATACGAACCTTGATTGGGGTAATTTCATTCAAAGATTTAGTTTTTACACTTTAAAACACTCTTCGCGACGTCAAACAAAACTCGAATAAGTTTAACTCAAAACTCTCGTTTTCTTACAAAGATTTAATCTTTATACATTAAAATGGCCTAGTGACATGATACGTACCTCGATTGAGGTATTTTCATTCAAAGATTCAATCTTAACTCCTTAAAACACCCTTCGTGACGTCAAAGGGAACTCGAATAAGTTTAACTCAAAACTCTTATTTTACACCTTAAAAATGTCTAGTGACATAACAGGTACCTTGATTGAGCTATTTTCATTCAAGGATTCAATCTTTACTCGATAAAACACTCTTCGCGACCTCATAGGGAACTCAAATAAGTTAAACTCAAAACCCTCATTTTTTTCAATGATTCGATCTTTATACATTAAAAAGGTTTAGTGACATAATAAGTACCTTCATTCAAGGATTCAATCTTTACTCTTTAAAACACTCTTCGGGATGTCAAAAGGAACTCGAATAAGTTTAGCTCAAAACTCTCATTTCTTTTTTTTCAAAGTTTCAATCTTTAAACATTAAAAAGATCGAGTGACATAATAGGTACCTTCATTGGGAACTCGAGTAAGTTAAATCAAAACCCTCATTTTTTTTTTTTCCAAAGATTCATTCTTTATACATTGAAAAGGTCTAGTGATACAATACGTACATTGATAGAGGTAATTTCACTGAAAGATTCAATCTACACTCAATGAAACACGCATCGTGACGTCAAAGGGAACTCAAATAAGTTGAACTCAAAACTCCTATTTTCTTTCAACGATTAGTGTTTATACATTAAAATGGTCTACTGTCGTAATAGGAAACTTGATTGAGGTAGTTTAATTCAAAGATTCAATTTTTACTCGTTAAAACATTATTCGGGACGTCAAAGGGAACTCGAATAAGTTTAGCTCAAAACTCTCATTTTCTTTCAAAGATTCAATCTTTATAACATAAAAAGGTTCAGTGACATGACAGGTACCTTGATTGAAGTGTTTTCATTCGTAGATTCAATATTTAGTCATTAAAACACTTTTCGTGAATTCATAGGGAACTTGAATAAGTTAAACTCGAAACTCTCATTTTCCTTCAAAGATTCAATCTTTATACATTAAAAAGGTCCAGTAGCATAATTGGCATCTTGGTTGAGGTATTTTCATTCAAAGATTCAATATTTAGTCATTAAAACACTTTCACGACTTTATTGTCAACTCGAATAAGTTTAACTCAAAACTCTAATTTTCCTTTAGAGATACAATACTTATACATGAAAAAGGTCTAGTGACATAATAGTTACCTTGATTGAAGTAATTTCATTCAAAGATTCAATCCTTGCTCATTGAAACACTCATCGTGACGTCAAACGGAATTCGAATAAGTTGAACTCCAAACTCTTATTTTCTTTCAAATATTGAATCTGTATACATTAAAATGGTCTAGTGACTTAATAGGTACCTCGATTGTGGTATTTTCAAACAAAAATTCAATCTTTACTCATTAAAACACTCTTTGGGACGTCAAAGGGAACTCGCATAAGTTCAACTCAAAACTCTCATTTTCTTTCAAAGATTCAATCTTTATATTTTTAAAAAGTTCAAGTGACATAATAGGTACCCTGATTGAGTTAATTTCCTTCAAAGATTCAATCTTTACTCATTAAAACACTCTCCGTGACGTCAAAGTGAAATCGAATTAGTTTAACTCAAAACTCTCATTTTATTTCAAAGATTTGATCTTTGTACATTAAAATGGTCTAGTGACTTCATAGGTACCTTGATTGAGGTGTTTTCATTTAAAGATTCAATCTTTACTCATTAAAACATTCTTCGAGACGTCCAAGGGCACTCGAATAAGTTTAACTCAAAACACTCATTTCCTTTCCAAGGTTCAATCTTTATACGTTAAAAAGGTCTAGTGACATAATAGGTACCCTGATGGAGGTACTTTCATTCAGAAGGATTCAATCTTTGATCATTAAAACACTCTTCGCGACTTCATAGGGAACTCGAATAAGTTAAACTCAAAACTTTCATTTTCTTTCAGATATTCAATCTTTAGACATTAAAAAGGTCTAGTGAGGTAATACGAACCTTGATTGGGGTAATTTCATTCAAAGATTTAGTTTTTACACTTTAAAACACTCTTCGCGACGTCAAACAAAACTCGAATAAGTTTAACTCAAAACTCTCGTTTTCTTACAAAGATTTAATCTTTATACATTAAAATGGCCTAGTGACATGATAGGTACCTTGATTGAGGTATTTTCATTCAAAGATTCAATCTTAACTCCTTAAAACACCCTTCGTGACGTCAAAGGGAACTCGAATAAGTTTAACTCAAAACTCTTATTTTATACCTTAAAAATGTCTAGTGACATAATAGGTACCTTGATTGAGCTATTTTCATTCAAGGATTCAATCTTTACTCGATAAAACACTCTTCGCGACCTCATAGGGAACTCAAATAAGTTAAACTCAAAACCCTCATTTTTTTCAATGATTCGATCTTTATACATTAAAAAGGTTTAGTGACATAATAAGTACCTTCATTCAAGGATTCAATCTTTACTCTTTAAAACACTCTTCGGGATGTCAAAAGGAACTCGAATAAGTTTAGCTCAAAACTCTCATTTCTTTTTTTTCAAAGTTTCAATCTTTAAACATTAAAAAGATCGAGTGACATAATAGGTACCTTCATTGGGAACTCGAGTAAGTTAAATCAAAACCCTCATTTTTTTTTTTTCAAAGATTCATTCTTTATACATTGAAAAGGTCTAGTGATACAATACGTACATTGATTGAGGTAATTTCACTGAAAGATTCAATCTACACTCAATGAAACACGCATCGTGACGTCAAAGGGAACTCAAATAAGTTGAACTCAAAACTCCTATTTTCTTTCAACGATTAGTGTTTATACATTAAAATGGTCTAGTGTCGTAATAGGAAACTTGATTGAGGTAGTTTAATTCAAAGATTCAATTTTTACTCATTAAAACATTATTCGGGACGTCAAAGGGAACTCGAATAAGTTTAGCTCAAAACTCTCATTTTCTTTCAAAGATTCAATCTTTATAACATAAAAAGGTTCAGTGACATGACAGGTACCTTGATTGAAGTGTTTTCATTCGTAGATTCAATATTTAGTCATTAAAACACTTTTCGTGAATTCATAGGGAACTTGAATAAGTTAAACTCGAAACTCTCATTTTCCTTCAAAGATTCAATCTTTATACATTAAAAAGGTCCAGTAGCATAATTGGCATCTTGGTTGAGGTATTTTCATTCAAAGATTCAATATTTAGTCATTAAAACACTTTCACGACTTTATTGTCAACTCGAATAAGGTTAACTCAAAACTCTCATTTTCTTTCAGAGATACAATACTTATACATGAAAAAGGTCTAGTGACATAATAGTTACCTTGATTGAAGTAATTTCATTCAAAGATTCAATCCTTGCTCATTGAAACACTCATCGTGACGTCAAACGGAATTCGAATAAGTTGAACTCCAAACTCTTATTTTCTTTCAAATATTGAATCTGTATACATTAAAATGGTCTAGTGACATAATAGGTACCTCGATTGTGGTATTTTCATACAAAAATTCAATCTTTACTCATTAAAACACTCTTTGGGACGTCAAAAGGAACTCGCATAAGTTCAACTCAAAAATCTCATTTTCTTTCAAAGATTCAATCTTTATACATTAAAAAGTTCAAGTGACATAATAGGTACCCTGATTGAGTTAATTTCATTCAAAGATTCAATCTTTACTCATTAAAACACTCTCCGTGACGTCAAAGTGAAATCGAATTAGTTTAACTCAAAACTCTCATTTTATTTCAAAGATTTGATCTTTGAACATTAAAATGGTCTAGTGACTTCATAGGTACCTTGATTGAGGTGTTTTCATTTAAAGATTCAATCTTTACTCATTAAAACATTCTTCGGGACGTCCAAGGGCACTCGAATAAGTTTAACTCAAAACACTCATTTCCTTTCCAAGGTTCAATCTTTATACGTTAAAAAGGTCTAGTGACATAATAGGTACCCTGATGGAGGTACTTTCATTCAGAAGGATTCAATCTTTTATCATTAAAACACTCTTCGCGACTTCATAGGGAACTCGAATAAGTTAAACTCGAAACTTTCATTTTCTTTCAGATATTCAATCTTTAGACATTAAAAAGGTCTAGTGAGGAAATACGAACCTTGATTGGGGTAATTTCATTCAAAGATTTAGTTTTTACACTTTAAAACACTCTTCGCGACGTCAAACAAAACTCGAATAAGTTTAACTCAAAACTCTCGTTTTCTTACAAAGATTTAATCTTTATACATTAAAATGGCCTAGTGACATGATAGGTACCTTGATTGAGGTATTTTCATTCAAAGATTCAATCTTAACTCCTTAAAACACCCTTCGTGACGTCAAAGGGAACTCGAATAAGTTTAACTCAAAACTCTTATTTTATACCTTAAAAATGTCTAGTGACATAATAGGTACCTTGATTGAGCTATTTTCATTCAAGGATTCAATCTTTACTCGATAAAACACTCTTCGCGACCTCATAGGGAACTCAAATAAGTTAAACTTAAAACCCTCATTTTTTTCAATGATTCGATCTTTATACATTAAAAAGGTTTAGTGACATAATAAGTACCTTCATTCAAGGATTCAATCTTTACTCTTTAAAACACTCTTCGGGATGTCAAAAGGAACTCGAATAAGTTTAGCTCAAAACTCTCATTTCTTTTTTTTCAAAGTTTCAATCTTTAAACATTAAAAAGATCGAGTGACATAATAGGTACCTTCATTGGGAACTCGAGTAAGTTAAATCAAACCCCTCATTTTTTTTTTTTCAAAGATTCATTCTTTATACATTGAAAAGGTCTAGTGATACAATACGTACATTGATTGAGGTAATTTCACTGAAAGATTCAATCTACACTCAATGAAACACGCATCGTGACGTCAAAGGGAACTCAAATAAGTTGAACTCAAAACTCCTATATTCTTTCAACGATTAGTGTTTATACATTAAAATGGTCTAGTGTCGTAATAGGAAACTTGATTGAGGTAGTTTAATTCAAAGATTCAATTTTTACTCATTAAAACATTATTCGGGACGTCAAAGGGAACTCGAATAAGTTTAGCTCAAAACTCTCATTTTCTTTCAAAGATTCAATCTTTATAACATAAAAAGGTTCAGTGACATGACAGGTACCTTGATTGAAGTGTTTTCATTCGTAGATTCAATATTTAGTCATTAAAACACTTTTCGTGAATTCATAGGGAACTTGAATAAGTTAAACTCGAAACTCTCATTTTCCTTCAAAGATTCAATCTTTATACATTAAAAAGGTCCAGTAGCATAATTGGCATCTTGGTTGAGGTATTTTCATTCAAAGATTCAATATTTAGTCATTAAAACACTTTCACGACTTTATTGTCAACTCGAATAAGTTTAACTCAAAACTCTCATTTTCTTTCAGAGATACAATACTTATACATGAAAAAGGTCTAGTGACATAATAGTTACCTTGATTGAAGTAATTTCATTCAAAGATTCAATCCTTGCTCATTGAAACACTCATCGTGACGTCAAACGAAATTCGAATAAGTTGAACTCCAAACTCTTATTTTCTTTCAAATATTGAATCTGTATACATTAAAATGGTCTAGTGACTTAATAGGTACCTCGATTGTGGTATTTTCATACAAAAATTCAATCTTTACTCATTAAAACACTCTTTGGGACGTCAAAAGGAACTCGCATAAGTTCAACTCAAAACTCTCATTTTCTTTCAAAGATTCAATCTTTATACATTAAAAAGTTCAAGTGACATAATAGGTACCCTGATTGAGTTAATTTCATTCAAAGATTCTATCTTTACTCATTAAAACACTCTCCGTGACGTCAAAGTGAAATCGAATTAGTTTAACTCAAAACTCTCATTTTATTTCAAAGATTTGATCTTTGTACATTAAAATGGTCTAGTGACTTCATAGGTACCTTGATTGAGGTGTTTTCATTTAAAGATTTAATCTTTACTCATTAAAACATTCTTCGGGACGTCCAAGGGCACTCGAATAAGTTTAACTCAAAACACTCATTTCCTTTCCAAGGTTCAATCTTTATACGTTAAAAAGGTCTAGTGACATAATAGGTACCCTGATGGAGGTACTTTCATTCAGAAGGATTCAATCTTTGATCATTAAAACACTCTTCGCGACTTCATAGGGAACTCGAATAAGTTAAACTCGAAACTTTCATTTTCTTTCAGATATTCAATCTTTAGACATTAAAAAGGTCTAGTGAGGAAATACGAACCTTGATTGGGGTAATTTCATTCAAAGATTTAGTTTTTACACTTTAAAACACTCTTCGCGACGTCAAACAAAACTCGAATAAGTTTAACTCAAAACTCTCGTTTTCTTACAAAGATTTAATCTTTATACATTAAAATGGCCTAGTGACATGATAGGTACCTTGATTGAGGTATTTTCATTCAAAGATTCAATCTTAACTCCTTAAAACACCCTTCGTGACGTCAAAGGGAACTCGAATAAGTTTAACTCAAAACTCTTATTTTATACCTTAAAAATGTCTAGTGACATAATAGGTACCTTGATTGAGCTATTTTCATTCAAGGATTCAATCTTTACTCGATAAAACACTCTTCGCGACCTCATAGGGAACTCAAATAAGTTAAACTCAAAACCCTCATTTTTTTTCAATGATTCGATCTTTATACATTAAAAAGGTTTAGTGACATAATAAGTACCTTCATTCAAGGATTCAATCTTTACTCTTTAAAACACTCTTCGGGATGTCAAAAGGAACTCGAATAAGTTTAGCTCAAAACTCTCATTTCTTTTTTTTCAAAGTTTCAATCTTTAAACATTAAAAAGATCGAGTGACATAATAGGTACCTTCATTGGGAACTCGAGTAAGTTAAATCAAAACCCTCATTTTTTTTTTTTCAAAGATTCATTCTTTATACATTGAAAAGGTCTAGTGATACAATACGTACATTGATTGAGGTAATTTCACTGAAAGATTCAATCTACACTCAATGAAACACGCATCGTGACGTCAAAGGGAACTCAAATAAGTTGAACTCAAAACTCCTATTTTCTTTCAACGATTAGTGTTTATACATTAAAATGGTCTAGTGTCGTAATAGGAAACTTGATTGAGGTAGTTTAATTCAAAGATTCAATTTTTACTCATTAAAACATTATTCGGGACGTCAAAGGGAACTCGAATAAGTTTAGCTCAAAACTCTCATTTTCTTTCAAAGATTCAATCTTTATAACATAAAAAGGTTCAGTGACATGACAGGTACCTTGATTGAAGTGTTTTCATTCGTAGATTCAATATTTAGTCATTAAAACACTTTTCGTGAATTCATAGGGAACTTGAATAAGTTAAACTCGAAACTCTCATTTTCCTTCAAAGATTCAATCTTTATACATTAAAAAGGTCCAGTAGCATAATTGGCATCTTGGTTGAGGTATTTTCATTCAAAGATTCAATATTTAGGCATTAAAACACTTTCACGACTTTATTGTCAATTCGAATAAGTTTAACTCAAAACTCTCATTTTCTTTCAGAGATACAATACTTATACATGAAAAAGGTCTAGTGAAATAATAGTTACCTTGATTGAAGTAATTTCATTCAAAGATTCAATCCTTGCTCACTGAAACACTCATCGTGATGTCAAACGGAATTCGAATAAGTTGAACTCCAAACTCTTATTTTCTTTCAAATATTGAATCTGTATACATTAAAATGGTCTAGTGACATAATAGGTACCTCGATTGTGGTATTTTCATACAAAAATTCAATCTTTACTCATTAAAACACTCTTTGGGACGTCAAAAGGAACTCGCATAAGTTCAACTCAAAACTCTCATTTTCTTTCAAAGATTCAATCTTTATACATTAAAAAGTTCAAGTGACATAATAGGTACCCTGATTGAGTTAATTTCATTCAAAGATTCAATCTTTACTCATTAAAACATTCTTCGGGACGTCCAAGGGCACTCGAATAAGTTTAACTCAAAACACTCATTTCCTTTCCAAGGTTCAATCTTTATACGTTAAAAAGGTCTAGTGACATAATAGGTACCCTGATGGAGGTACTTTCATTCAGAAGGATTCAATCTTTGATCATTAAAACACTCTTCGCGACTTCATAGGGAACTCGAATAAGTTAAACTCGAAACTTTCATTTTCTTTCAGATATTCAATCTTTAGACATTAAAAAGGTCTAGTGAGGTAATACGAACCTTGATTGGGGTAATTTCATTCAAAGATTTAGTTTTTACACTTTAAAACACTCTTCGCGACGTCAAACAAAACTCGAATAAGTTTAACTCAAAACTCTCGTTTTCTTACAAAGATTTAATCTTTATACATTAAAATGGCCTAGTGACATGATACGTACCTCGATTGAGGTATTTTCATTCAAAGATTCAATCTTAACTCCTTAAAACACCCTTCGTGACGTCAAAGGGAACTCGAATAAGTTTAACTCAAAACTCTTATTTTACACCTTAAAAATGTCTAGTGACATAACAGGTACCTTGATTGAGCTATTTTCATTCAAGGATTCAATCTTTACTCGATAAAACACTCTTCGCGACCTCATAGGGAACTCAAATAAGTTAAACTCAAAACCCTCATTTTTTTCAATGATTCGATCTTTATACATTAAAAAGGTTTAGTGACATAATAAGTACCTTCATTCAAGGATTCAATCTTTACTCTTTAAAACACTCTTCGGGATGTCAAAAGGAACCCGAATAAGTTTAGCTCAAAACTCTCATTTCTTTTTTTTCAAAGTTTCAATCTTTAAACATTAAAAAGATCGAGTGACATAATAGGTACCTTCATTGGGAACTCGAGTAAGTTAAATCAAAACCCTCATTTTTTTTTTTTCCAAAGATTCATTCTTTATACATTGAAAAGGTCTAGTGATACAATACGTACATTGATAGAGGTAATTTCACTGAAAGATTCAATCTACACTCAATGAAACACGCATCGTGACGTCAAAGGGAACTCAAATAAGTTGAACTCAAAACTCCTATTTTCTTTCAACGATTAGTGTTTATACATTAAGATGGTCTAGTGTCGTAATAGGAAACTTGATTGAGGTGGTTTAATTCAAAGATTCAATTTTTACTCGTTAAAACATTATTCGGGACGTCAAAGGGAACTCGAATAAGTTTAGCTCAAAACTCTCATTTTCTTTCAAAGATTCAATCTTTATAACATAAAAAGGTTCAGTGACATGACAGGTACCTTGATTGAAGTGTTTTCATTCGTAGATTCAATATTTAGTCATTAAAACACTTTTCGTGAATTCATAGGGAACTTGAATAAGTTAAACTCGAAACTCTCATTTTCCTTCAAAGATTCAATCTTTATACATTAAAAAGGTCCAGTAGCATAATTGGCATCTTGGTTGAGGTATTTTCATTCAAAGATTCAATATTTAGTCATTAAAACACTTTCACGACTTTATTGTCAACTCGAATAAGTTTAACTCAAAACTCTAATTTTCCTTTAGAGATACAATACTTATACATGAAAAAGGTCTAGTGACATAATAGTTACCTTGATTGAAGTAATTTCATTCAAAGATTCAATCCTTGCTCATTGAAACACTCATCGTGACGTCAAACGGAATTCGAATAAGTTGAACTCCAAACTCTTATTTTCTTTCAAATATTGAATCTGTATACATTAAAATGGTCTAGTGACTTAATAGGTACCTCGATTGTGGTATTTTCAAACAAAAATTCAATCTTTACTCATTAAAACACTCTTTGGGACGTCAAAGGGAACTCGCATAAGTTCAACTCAAAACTCTCATTTTCTTTCAAAGATTCAATCTTTATATTTTTAAAAAGTTCAAGTGACATAATAGGTACCCTGATTGAGTTAATTTCCTTCAAAGATTCAATCTTTACTCATTAAAACACTCTCCGTGACGTCAAAGTGAAATCGAATTAGTTTAACTCAAAACTCTAATTTTATTTCAAAGATTTGATCTTTGTACATTAAAATGGTCTAGTGACTTCATAGGTACCTTGATTGAGGTGTTTTCATTTAAAGATTCAATCTTTGCTCATTAAAACATTCTTCGGGACGTCCAAGGGCACTCGAATAAGTTTAACTCAAAACACTCATTTCCTTTCCAAGGTTCAATCTTTATACGTTAAAAAGGTCTAGTGACATAATAGGTACCCTGATGGAGGTACTTTCATTCAGAAGGATTCAATCTTTGATCATTAAAACACTCTTCGCGACTTCATAGGGAACTCGAATAAGTTAAACTCGAAACTTTCATTTTCTTTCAGATATTCAATCTTTAGACATTAAAAAGGTCTAGTGAGGTAATACGAACCTTGATTGGGGTAATTTCATTCAAAGATTTAGTTTTTACACTTTAAAACACTCTTCGCGACGTCAAACAAAACTCGAATAAGTTTAACTCAAAACTCTCGTTTTCTTACAAAGATTTAATCTTTATACATAAAAATGGTCTAGTGACATGATAGGTACCTTGATTGAGGTATTTTCATTCAAAGATTCAATCTTAACTCCTTCAAACACCCTTCGTGACGTCAAAGGGAACTCGAATAAGTTTAACTCAAAACTCTTATTTTATACCTTAAAAATGTCTAGTGACATAATAGGTACCTTGATTGAGCTATTTTCATTCAAGGATTCAATCTTTACTCGATAAAACACTCTTCGCGACCTCATAGGGAACTCAAATAAGTTAAACTCAAAACCCTCATTTTTTTCAATGATTCGATCTTTATACATTAAAAAGGTTTAGTGACATAATAAGTACCTTCATTCAAGGATTCAATCTTTACTCTTTAAAACACTCTTCGGGATGTCAAAAGGAACTCGAATAAGTTTAGCTCAAAACTCTCATTTCTTTTTTTCAAAGTTTCAATCTTTAAACATTAACAAGATCGAGTGACATAATAGGTACCTTCATTGGGAACTCGAGTAAGTTAAATTAAAACCCTCATTTTTTTTTTTTTCAAAGATTCATTCTTTATACATTGAAAAGGTCTAGTGATACAATATGTACATTGATTGAGGTAATTTCACTGAAAGATTCAATCTACACTCAATGAAACACGCATCGTGACGTCAAAGGGAACTCAAATAAGTTGAACTCAAAACTCCTATTTTCTTTCAACGATTAGTGTTTATACATTAAGATGGTCTAGTGTCGTAATAGGAAACTTGATTGAGGTGGTTTAATTCAAAGATTCAATTTTCACTCATTAAAACATTATTCGGGACGTCAAAGGGAACTCGAATAAGTTTAGCTCAAAACTCTCATTTTCTTTCAAAGATTCAATCTTTATAACATAAAAAGGTTCAGTGACATGACAGGTACCTTGATTGAAGTGTTTTCATTCGTAGATTCAATATTTAGTCATTAAAACACTTTTCGTGAATTCATAGGGAACTTGAATAAGTTAAACTCGAAACTCTCATTTTCCTTCAAAGATTCAATCTTTATACATTAAAAAGGTCCAGTAGCATAATTGGCATCTTGGTTGAGGTATTTTCATTCAAAGATTCAATATTTAGTCATTAAAACACTTTCACGACTTTATTGTCAACTCGAATAAGTTTAACTCAAAACTCTCATTTTCTTTCAGAGATACAATACTTATAACTGAAAAAGGTCTAGTGACATAATAGTTACCTTGATTGAAGTAATTTCATTCAAAGATTCAATCCTTGCTCATTGAAACACTCATCGTGACGTCAAACGGAATTCGAATAAGTTGAACTCCAAACTCTTATTTTCTTTCAAATATTGAATCTGTATACATTAAAATGGTCTAGTGACTTAATAGGTACCTCGATTGTGGTATTTTCATACAAAAATTCAATCTTTACTCATTAAAACACTCTTTGGGACGTCAAAGGGAACTCGCATAAGTTCAACTCAAAACTCTCATTTTCTTTCAAAGATTCAATCTTTATACATTAAAAAGTTCAAGTGACATAATAGGTACCCTGATTGAGTTAATTTCCTTCAAAGATTCAATCTTTACTCATTAAAACACTCTCCGTGACGTCAAAGTGAAATCGAATTAGTTTAACTCAAAACTCTCATTTTATTTCAAATATTTGATCTTTGTACATTAAAATGGTCTAGTGACTTCATAGGTACCTTGATTGAGGTGTTTTCTTTTAAAGATTCAATCTTTGCTCATTAAAACATTCTTCGGGACGTCCAAGGGCACTCGAATAAGTTTAACTCAAAACACTCATTTCCTTTCCAAGGTTCAATCTTTATACGTTAAAAAGGTCTAGTGACATAATAGGTACCCTGATGGAGGTACTTTCATTCAGAAGGATTCAATCTTTGATCATTAAAACACTCTTCGCGACTTCATAGGGAACTCGAATAAGTTAAACTCGAAACTTTCATTTTTTTTCAGATATTCAATCTTTAGACATTAAAAAGGTCTAGTGAGGTAATACGAACCTTGATTGGGGTAATTTCATTCAAAGATTTAGTTTTTACACTTTAAAACACTCTTCGCGACGTCAAACAAAACTCGAATAAGTTTAACTCAAAACTCTCGTTTTCTTACAAAGATTTAATCTTTATACATTAAAATGGTCTAGTGACATGATAGGTACCTTGATTGAGGTATTTTCATTCAAAGATTCAATCTTAACTCCTTCAAACACCCTTCGTGACGTCAAAGGGAACTCGAATAAGTTTAACTCAAAACTCTTATTTTATACCTTAAAAATGTCTAGTGACATAATAGGTACCTTGATTGAGCTATTTTCATTCAAGGATTCAATCTTTACTCGATAAAACACTCTTCGCGACCTCATAGGGAACTCAAATAAGTTAAACTCAAAACCCTCATTTTTTTCAATGATTCGATCTTTATACATTAAAAAGGTTTAGTGACATAATAAGTACCTTCATTCAAGGATTCAATCTTTACTCTTTAAAACACTCTTCGGGATGTCAAAAGGAACTCGAATAAGTTTAGCTCAAAACTCTCATTTCTTTTTTTTCAAAGTTTCAATCTTTAAACATTAAAAAGATCGAGTGACATAATAGGTACCTTCATTGGGAACTCGAGTAAGTTAAATCAAAACCCTCATTTTTTTTTTTTCAAAGATTCATTCTTTATACATTGAAAAGGTCTAGTGATACAATACGTACATTGATTGAGGTAATTTCACTGAAAGATTCAATCTACACTCAATGAAACACGCATCGTGACGTCAAAGGGAACTCAAATAAGTTGAACTCAAAACTCCTATTTTCTTTCAACGATTAGTGTTTATACATTAAAATGGTCTAGTGTCGTAATAGGAAACTTGATTGAGGTAGTTTAATTCAAAGATTCAATTTTTACTCATTAAAACATTATTCGGGACGTCAAAGGGAACTCGAATAAGTTTAACTCAAAACTCTCATTTTCTTTCAAAGATTCAATCTTTATAACATAAAAAGGTTCAGTGACATGACAGGTACCTTGATTGAAGTGTTTTCATTCGTAGATTCAATATTTAGTCAATAAAACACTTTTCGTGAATTCATAGGGAACTTGAATAAGTTAAACTCGAAACTCTCATTTTCCTTCAAAGATTCAATCTTTATACATTAAAAAGGTCCAGTAGCATAATTGGCATCTTGGTTGAGGTATTTTCATTCAAAGATTCAATATTTAGTCATTAAAACACTTTCACGACTTTATTGTCAACTCGAATAAGTTTAACTCAAAACTCTCATTTTCTTTCAGAGATACAATACTTATACATGAAAAAGGTCTAGTGACATAATAGTTACCTTCATTGAAGTAATTTCATTCAAAGATTCAATCCTTGCTCATTGAAACACTCATCGTGACGTCAAACGGAATTCGAATAAGTTGAACTCAAAACTCTCGTTTTCTTACAAAGATTTAATCTTTATACATTAAAATGGTCTAGTGACATGATAGGTACCTTGATTGAGGTATTTTCATTCAAAGATTCAATCTTAACTCCTTCAAACACCCTTCGTGACGTCAAAGGGAACTCGAATAAGTTTAACTCAAAACTCTTATTTTATACCTTAAAAATGTCTAGTGACATAATAGGTACCTTGATTGAGCTATTTTCATTCAAGGATTCAATCTTTACTCGATAAAACACTCTTCGCGACCTCATAGGGAACTCAAATAAGTTAAACTCAAAACCCTCATTTTTTTTCAATGATTCGATCTTTATACATTAAAAAGGTTTAGTGACATAATAAGTACCTTCATTCAAGGATTCAATCTTTACTCTTTAAAACACTCTTCGGGATGTCAAAAGGAACTCGAATAAGTTTAGCTCAAAACTCTCATTTCTTTTTTTTCAAAGTTTCAATCTTTAAACATTAAAAAGATCGAGTGACATAATAGGTACCTTCATTGGGAACTCGAGTAAGTTAAATCAAAACCCTCATTTTTTTTTTTTCAAAGATTCATTCTTTATACATTGAAAAGGTCTAGTGATACAATACGTACATTGATTGAGGTAATTTCACTGAAAGATTCAATCTACACTTAATGAAACACGCATCGTGACGTCAAAGGGAACTCAAATAAGTTGAACTCAAAACTCCTATTTTCTTTCAACGATTAGTGTTTATACATTAAAATGGTCTAGTGTCGTAATAGGAAACTTGATTGAGGTAGTTTAATTCAAAGATTCAATTTTTACTCATTAAAACATTATTCGGGACGTCAAAGGGAACTCGAATAAGTTTAGCTCAAAACTCTCATTTTCTTTTAAAGATTCAATCTTTATAACATAAAAAGGTTCAGTGACATGACAGGTACCTTGATTGAAGTGTTTTCATTCGTAGATTCAATATTTAGTCATTAAAACACTTTTCGTGAATTCATAGGGAACTTGAATAAGTTAAACTCGAAACTCTCATTTTCCTTCAAAGATTAAATCTTTATACATTAAAAAGGTCCAGTAGCATAATTGGCATCTTGGTTGAGGTATTTTCATTCAAAGATTCAATATTTAGCCATTAAAACACTTTCACGACTTTATTGTCAACTCGAATAAGTTTAACTCAAAACTCCCATTTTCTTTCAGAGATACAATACTTATACATGAAAAAGGTCTAATGACATAATAGTTACCTTGATTGAAGTAATTTCATTCAAAGATTCAATCCTTGCTCATTGAAACACTCATCGTGACGTCAAACGGAATTCGAATAAGTTGAACTCCAAACTCTTATTTTCTTTCAAATATTGAATCTGTATACATTAAAATGGTCTAGTGACTTAATAGGTACCTCGATTGTGGTATTTTCATACAAAAATTCAATCTTTACTCATTAAAACACTCTTTGGGACGTCAAAGGGAACTCGCATAAGTTCAACTCAAAACTCTCATTTTCTTTCAAAGATTCAATCTTTATACATTAAAAAGTTCAAGTGACATAATAGGTACCCAGACTAAGTTAATTTCCTTCAAAGATTCAATCTTTACTCATTAAAACACTCTCCGTGACGTCAAAGTGAAATCGAATTAGTTTAACTCAAAACTCTCATTTTATTTCAAAGATTTGATCTTTGTACATTAAAATGGTCTAGTGACTTCATAGGTACCTTGATTGAGGTGTTTTCATTTAAAGATTCAATCTTTGCTCATTAAAACATTCTTCGGGACGTCTAAGGGCACTCGAATAAGTTTAACTCAAAACACTCATTTCCTTTCCAAGGTTCAATCTTTATACTTTAAAAAGGTCTAGTGACATAATAGGTACCCTGATGGAGGTACTTTCATTCAGAAGGATTCAATCTTTGATCATTAAAACACTCTTCGCGACTTCATAGGGAACTCGAATAAGTTAAACTCGAAACTTTCATTTTCTTTCAGATATTCAATCTTTAGACATTAAAAAGGTCTAGTGAGGTAATACGAACCTTGATTGGGGTAATTTTATTCAAAGATTTAGTTTTTACACTTTAAAACACTCTTCGCGACGTCAAACAAAACTCGAATAAGTTTAACTCAAAACTCTCGTTTTCTGACAAAGATTTAATCTTTATACATTAAAATGGTCTAGTGACATGATAGGTACCTTGATTGAGGTATTTTCATTCAAAGATTCAATCTTAACTCCTTCAAACACCCTTCGTGACGTCAAAGGGAACTCGAATAAGTTTAACTCAAAACTCTTATTTTATACCTTAAAAATGTCTAGTGACATAATAGGTACCTTGATTGAGCTATTTTCATTCAAGGATTCAATCTTTACTCGATAAAACACTCTTCGCGACCTCATAGGGAACTCAAATAAGTTAAACTCAAAACCCTCATTTTTTTCAATGATTCGATCTTTATACATTAAAAAGGTTTAGTGACATAATAAGTACCTTCATTTAAGGATTCAATCTTTACTCTTTAAAACACTCTTCGGGATGTCAAAAGGAACTCGAATAAGTTTAGCTCAAAACTCTCATTTCTTTTTTTTCTTTAAACATTAAAAAGATCGAGTGACATAATAGGTACCTTCATTGGGAACTCGAGTAAGTTAAATCAAAACCCTCATTTTTTTTTTTTCAAAGATTCATTCTTTATACATTGAAAAGGTCTAGTGATACAATACGTACATTGATTGAGGTAATTTCACTGAAAGATTCAATCTACACTCAATGAAACACGCATCGTGACGTCAAAGGGAACTCAAATAAGTTGAACTCAAAACTCCTATTTTCTTTCAACGATTAGTGTTTATACATTAAAATGGTCTAGTGTCGTAATAGGAAACTTGATTCAGGTAGTTTAATTCAAAGATTCAATTTTTACTCATTAAAACATTATTCGGGACGTCAAAGGGAACTCGAATAAGTTTAGCTCAAAACTCTCATTTTCTTTCAAAGATTCAATCTTTATAACATAAAAAGGTTCAGTGACATGACAGGTACCTTGATTGAAGTGTTTTCATTCGTAGATTCAATATTTAGTCAATAAAACACTTTTCGTGAATTCATAGGGAACTTGAATAAGTTAAACTCGAAACTCTCATTTTCCTTCAAAGATTCAATCTTTATACATTAAAAAGGTCCAGTAGCATAATTGGCATCTTGGTTGAGGTATTTTCATTCAAAGATTCAATATTTAGTCATTAAAACACTTTCACGACTTTATTGTCAACTCGAATAAGTTTAACTCAAAACTCTCATTTTCTTTCAGAGATACAATACTTATACATGAAAAAGGTCTAGTGACATAATAGTTACCTTGATTGAAGTAATTTCATTCAAAGATTCAATCCTTGCTCATTGAAACACTCATCGTGACGTCAAACGGAATTCGAATAAGTTGAACTCCAAACTCTTATTTTCTTTCAAATATTGAATCTGTATACATTAAAATGGTCTAGTGACTTAATAGGTACCTCGATTGTGGTATTTTCATACAAAAATTTAATCTTTACTCATTAAAACACTCTTTGGGACGTCAAAGGGAACTCGCATAAGTTCAACTCAAAACTCTCATTTTCTTTCAAAGATTCAATCTTTATACATTAAAAAGTTCAAGTGACATAATAGGTACCCTGATTGAGTTAATTTCCTTCAAAGATTCAATCTTTACTCATTAAAACACTCTCCGTGACGTCAAAGTGAAATCGAATTAGTTTAACTCAAAACTCTCATTTTATTTCAAAGATTTGATCTTTGTACATTAAAATGGTCTAGTGACTTCATAGGTACCTTGATTGAGGTGTTTTCATTTAAAGATTCAATCTTTGCTCATTAAAACATTCTTCGGGACGTCCAAGGGCACTCGAATAAGTTTAACTCAAAACACTCATTTCCTTTCCAAGGTTCAATCTTTATACGTTAAAAAGGTCTAGTGACATAATAGGTACCCTGATGGAGGTACTTTCATTCAGAAGGATTCAATCTTTGATCATTAAAACACTCTTCGCGACTTCATAGGGAACTCGAATAAGTTAAACTCGAAACTTTCATTTCTTTCAGATATTCAATCTTTAGACATTAAAAAGGTCTAGTGAGGTAATACGAACCTTGATTGGGGTAATTTCATTCAAAGATTTAGTTTTTACACTTTAAAATACTCTTCGCGACGTCAAACAAAACTCGAATAACTTTAACTCAAAACTCTCGTTTTCTTACAAAGATTTAATCTTTATACATTAAAATGGTCTAGTGACATGATAGGTACCTTGATTGAGGTATTTTCATTCAAAGATTCAATCTTAACTCCTTCAAACACCCTTCGTGACGTCAAAGGGAACTCGAATAAGTTTAACTCAAAACTCTTATTTTATACCTTAAAAATGTCTAGTGACATAATAGGTACCTTGATTGAGCTATTTTCATTCAAGGATTCAATCTTTACTCGATAAAACACTCTTCGCGACCTCATAGGGAACTCAAATAAGTTAAACTCAAAACCCTCATTTTTTTTCAATGATTCGATCTTTATACATTAAAAAGGTTTAGTGACATAATAAGTACCTTCATTCAAGGATTCAATCTTTACTCTTTAAAACACTCTTCGGGATGTCAAAAGGAACTCGAATAAGTTTAGCTCAAAACTCTCATTTCTTTTTTTTCAAAGTTTCAATCTTTAAACATTAAAAAGATCGAGTGACATAATAGGTACCTTCATTGGGAACTCGAGTAAGTTAAATCAAAACCCTCATTTTTTTTTTTCAAAGATTCATTCTTTATACATTGAAAAGGTCTAGTGATACAATACGTACATTGATTGAGGTAATTTCACTGAAAGATTCAATCTACACTTAATGAAACACGCATCGTGACGTCAAAGGGAACTCAAATAAGTTGAACTCAAAACTCCTATTTTCTTTCAACGATTAGTGTTTATACATTAAAATGGTCTAGTGTCGTAATAGGAAACTTGATTGAGGTAGTTTAATTCAAAGATTCAATTTTTACTCATTAAAACATTATTCGGGACGTCAAAGGGAACTCGAATAAGTTTAGCTCAAAACTCTCATTTTCTTTTAAAGATTCAATCTTTATAACATAAAAAGGTTCAGTGACATGACAGGTACCTTGATTGAAGTGTTTTCATTCGTAGATTCAATATTTAGTCATTAAAACACTTTTCGTGAATTCATAGGGAACTTGAATAAGTTAAACTCGAAACTCTCATTTTCCTTCAAAGATTCAATCTTTATACATTAAAAAGGTCCAGTAGCATAATTGGCATCTTGGTTGAGGTATTTTCATTCAAAGATTCAATATTTAGCCATTAAAACACTTTCACGACTTTATTGTCAACTCGAATAAGTTTAACTCAAAACTCTCATTTTCTTTCAGAGATACAATACTTATACATGAAAAAGGTCTAATGACATAATAGTTACCTTGATTGAAGTAATTTCATTCAAAGATTCAATCCTTGCTCATTGAAACACTCATCGTGACGTCAAACGGAATTCGAATAAGTTGAACTCCAAACTCTTATTTTCTTTCAAATATTGAATCTGTATACATTAAAATGGTCTAGTGACTTAATAGGTACCTCGATTGTGGTATTTTCATACAAAAATTCAATCTTTACTCATTAAAACACTCTTTGGGACGTCAAAGGGAACTCGCATAAGTTCAACTCAAAACTCTCATTTTCTTTCAAAGATTCAATCTTTATACATTAAAAAGTTCAAGTGACATAATAGGTACCCAGACTAAGTTAATTTCCTTCAAAGATTCAATCTTTACTCATTAAAACACTCTCCGTGACGTCAAAGTGAAATCGAATTAGTTTAACTCAAAACTCTCATTTTATTTCAAAGATTTGATCTTTGTACATTAAAATGGTCTAGTGACTTCATAGGTACCTTGATTGAGGTGTTTTCATTTAAAGATTCAATCTTTGCTCATTAAAACATTCTTCGGGACGTCTAAGGGCACTCGAATAAGTTTAACTCAAAACACTCATTTCCTTTCCAAGGTTCAATCTTTATACTTTAAAAAGGTCTAGTGACATAATAGGTACCCTGATGGAGGTACTTTCATTCAGAAGGATTCAATCTTTGATCATTAAAACACTCTTCGCGACTTCATAGGGAACTCGAATAAGTTAAACTCGAAACTTTCATTTTCTTTCAGATATTCAATCTTTAGACATTAAAAAGGTCTAGTGAGGTAATACGAACCTTGATTGGGGTAATTTCATTCAAAGATTTAGTTTTTACACTTTAAAACACTCTTCGCGACGTCAAACAAAACTCGAATAAGTTTAACTCAAAACTCTCGTTTTCTTACAAAGATTTAATCTTTATACATTAAAATGGTCTAGTGACATGATAGGTACCTTGATTGAGGTATTTTCATTCAAAGATTCAATCTTAACTCCTTCAAACACCCTTCGTGACGTCAAAGGGAACTCGAATAAGTTTAACTCAAAACTCTTATTTTATACCTTAAAAATGTCTAGTGACATAATAGGTACCTTGATTGAGCTATTTTCATTCAAGGATTCAATCTTTACTCGATAAAACACTCTTCGCGACCTCATAGGGAACTCAAATAAGTTAAACTCAAAACCCTCATTTTTTTCAATGATTCGATCTTTATACATTAAAAAGGTTTAGTGACATAATAAGTACCTTCATTCAAGGATTCAATCTTTACTCTTTAAAACACTCTTCGGGATGTCAAAAGGAACTCGAATAAGTTTAGCTCAAAACTCTCATTTCTTTTTTTTCAAAGTCAATCTTTAAACATTAAAAAGATCGAGTGACATAATAGGTACCTTCATTGGGAACTCGAGTAAGTTAAATCAAAACCCTCATTTTTTTTTTTTCAAAGATTCATTCTTTATACATTGAAAAGGTCTAGTGATACAATACGTACATTGATTGAGGTAATTTCACTGAAAGATTCAATCTACACTCAATGAAACACGCATCGTGACGTCAAAGGGAACTCAAATAAGTTGAACTCAAAACTCCTATTTTCTTTCAACGATTAGTGTTTATACATTAAAATGGTCTAGTGTCGTAATAGGAAACTTGATTGAGGTAGTTTAATTCAAATATTCAATTTTTACTCATTAAAACATTATTCGGGACGTCAAAGGGAACTCGAATAAGTTTAGCTCAAAACTCTCATTTTCTTTCAAAGATTCAATCTTTATAACATAAAAAGGTTCAGTGACATGACAGGTACCTTGATTGAAGTGTTTTCATTCGTAGATTCAATATTTAGTCATTAAAACACTTTTCGTGAATTCATAGGGAACTTGAATAAGTTAAACTCGAAACTCTCATTTTCCTTCAAAGATTCAATCCTTATACATTAAAAAGGTCCAGTAGCATAATTGGCATATTGGTTGAGGTATTTTCATTCAAAGATTCAATATTTAGTCATTAAAACACTTTCACGACTTTATTGTCAACTCGAATAAGTTTAACTCAAAACTCTCATTTTTTTTCAGAGATACAATACTTATACATGAAAAAGGTCTAGTGACATAATAGTTACCTTGATTGAAGTAATTTCATTCAAAGATTCAATCCTTGCTCATTGAAACACTCATCGTGACGTCAAACGGAATTCGAATAAGTTGAACTCCAAACTCTTATGTTATTTCAAATATTGAATCTCTATACATTAAAATGGTCTAGTGACTTAATAGGTACCTCGATTGTGGTATTTTCATACAAAAATTCAATCTTTACTCATTAAAACACTCTTTGGGACGTCAAAGGGAACTCGCATAAGTTCAACTCAAAACTCTCATTTTCTTTCAAAGATTCAATCTTTATACATTAAAAAGTTCAAGTGACATAATAGGTACCCTGATTGAGTTAATTTCATTCAAAGATTCAATCTTTACTCATTAAAACACTCTCCGTGACGTCAAAGTGAAATCGAATTAGTTTAACTCAAAACTCTCATTTTATTTCAAAGATTTGATCTTTGTACATTAAAATGGTCTAGTGACTTCATAGGTACCTTGATTGAGGTGCTTTCATTTAAAGATTCAATCTTTACTCATTAAAACATTCTTCGGGACGTCCAAGGGCACTCGAATAAGTTTAACTCAAAACACTCATTTCCTTTCCAAGGTTCAATCTTTATACGTTAAAAAGGTCTAGTGACATAATAGGTACCCTGATGGAGGTACTTTCATTCAGAAGGATTCAATCTTTGATCATTAAAACACTCTTCGCGACTTCATAGGGAACTCGAATAAGTTAAACTCGAAACTCTCATTTTCTTTCAGATATTCAATCTTTAGACATTAAAAAGGTCTAGTGAGGTAATACGAGCCTTGATTGGGGTAATTTCATTCAAAGATTTAGTTTTTACACTTTAAAACACTCTTCGCGACGTCAAACAAAACTCGAATAAGTTTAACTCAAAACTCTCGTTTTCTTACAAAGATTTAATCTTTATACATTAAAATGGTCTAGTGACAAGATAGGTACCTTGATTGAGGTATTTTCATTCAAAGATTCAATCTTAACTCCTTAAAACACCCTTCGTGACGTCAAAGGGAACTCGAATAAGTTTAACTCAAAACTCTTATTTTATACCTTAAAAATGTCTAGTGACATAATAGGTACCATGATTGAGCTATTTTCATTCAAGGATTCAATCTTTACTCTATAAAACACTCTTTGCGACCTCATAGGAAACTCAAATAAGTTAAACTCAAAACCCTCATTTTTTTCAATCATTCGATCTTTATAAATTAAAAAGGTTTAGTGACATAATAAGTACCTTCATTCAAGGATTCAATCTTTACTCTTTAAAATACTCTTCGGGATGTCAAAAGGAACTCGAATAAATTTAGGTCAAAACTCTCATTTCTTTTTTTTCAAAGTTTCAATCTTTAAACATTAAAAAGATCGAGTGACATAATAGGTACCTTCATTGGGAACTCGAGTAAGTTAAATCAAAACCCTCATTTTTTTTTTTCAAAGATTCATTCCTTATACATTGAAAAGGTCTAGTGATACAATACGTACATTGATTGAGGTAATTTCACTGAAAGATTCAATCTACACTCAATGAAACACGCATCGTGACGTCAAAGGGAACTCAAATAAGTTGAACTCAAAACTCCTATTTTCTTTCAACGATTAGTGTTTATACATTAAAATGGTCTAGTGTCGTAATAGGAAACTTGATTGAGGTAGTTTAATTCAAAGATTCAATTTTTACTCATTAAAACATTATTCGGGACATCAAAGGGAACTCGAATAAGTTTAGCTCAAAACTCTCATTTTCTTTCAAAGATTCAATCTTTATAACATAAAAAGGTTCAGTGACATGACAGGTACCTTGATTGAAGTGTTTTCATTCGTAGATTCAATATTTAGTCATTAAAACACTTTTCGTGAATTCATAGGGAACTTGAATAAGTTAAACACGAAACTCTCATTTTCCTTCAAAGATTCAATCTTTATACATTAAAAAGGTCCAGTAGCATAATTGGCGTCTTGGTTGAGGTATTTTCATTCAAAGATTCAATATTTAGTCATTAAAACACTTTCACGACTTTATTGTCAACTCGAATAAGTTTAACTCAAAACTCTCATTTTCTTTCAGAGATACAATGCTTATACATGAAAAAGGTCTAGTGACATAATAGTTACCTTGATTGAAGTAATTTCATTCAAAGATTCAATCCTTGCTCATTGAAACACTCATCGTGATGTCAAACTTAATTCGAATAAGTTGAACTCCAAACTCTTATTTTCTTTCAAATATTGAATCTCTATACATTAAAATGGTCTAGTGACTTAATAGGTACCTCGATTGTGGTATTTTCATACAAAAATTCAATCATTACTCATTAAAACACTCTTTGGGACGTCAAAGGGAACTCGCATAAGTTCAACTCAAAACTCTCATTTTCTTTCAAAGATTCAATCTTTATACATTAAAAAGTTCAAGTGACATAATAGGTACCCTGATTGAGTTAATTTCATTCAAAGATTCAATCTTTACTCATTAAAACACTCTCCGTGACGTCAAAGTGAAATCGAATTAGTTTGACTCAAAACTCTCATTTTATTTCAAAGATTTGATCTTTGTACATTAAAATGGTCTAGTGACTTCATAGGTACCTTGATTGAGGTGTTTTCATTTAAAGATTCAATCTTTACTCATTAAAACATTCTTCGGGACGTCCAGGGGCACTCGAATAGGTTTAACTCAAAACACTCATTTTCTTTCCAAGGTTCAATCTTTTTACGTTAAAAAGGTCTAGTGACATAATAGGTACCCTGATGGAGGTACTTTCATTCAGAAGGATTCAATCTTTGATCATTAAAACACTCTTCGCGACTTCATAGGGAACTCGAATAAGTTAAAATCAAAACTTTCATTTTCCTTCAGATATTCAAACTTTAGACATTAAAAAGGTCTAGTGAGGTAATACGAACCTTGATTGGGGTAATTTCATTCAAAAATTTAGTTTTTACACTTTAAAACACTCTTCGCGGCGTCAAACAAAACTCGAATAAGTTTAACTCAAAACTCTCGTTTTCTTACAAAGATTTAATCTTTATACATTAAAATGGTCTAGTGACATGATAGGTACCTTGATTGAGGTATTTTCATTCAAAGATTCAATCTTAACTCCTTAAAACACCCTTCGTGACGTCAAAGGGAACTCGAATAAGTTTAACTCAAACTCTTATTTTATACCTTAAAAATGTCTAGTGACATAATAGGTACCTTGATTGAGCTATTTTCATTCAAGGATTCAATCTTTACTCGATAAAACACTCTTCGCGACCTCATAGGGAACTCAAATAAGTTAAACTCAAAACCCTCATTTTTTTCAATGATTCGATCTTTATACATTAAAAAGGTTTAGTGACATAATAAGTACCTTCATTCAAGGATTCAATCTTTACTCCTTAAAACACTCTTCGGGATGTCAAAAGGAACTCGAATAAGTTTAGCTCAAAACTCTCATTTCTTTTTTTTCAAAGTTTCAATCTTTAAACATTAAAAAGATCGAGTGACATAATAGGTACCTTCATTGGGAACTCGAGTAAGTTAAATCAAAACCCTCATTTTTTTTTTTTTTCAAAGATTCATTCTTTATACATTGAAAAGGTCTAGTGATACAATACGTACATTGATTGAGGTAATTTCACTGAAAGATTCAATCTACACTCAATGAAACACGCATCGTGACGTCAAAGGGAACTCAAATAAGTTGAACTCAAAACTCCTATTTTCTTTCAACGATTAGTGTTTATACATTAAAATGGTCTAGTGTCGTAATAGGAAACTTGATTGAGGTAGTTTAATTCAAAGATTCAATTTTTACTCATTAAAACATTATTCGGGACGTCAAAGGGAACTCGAATAAGTTTAGCTCAAAACTCTCATTTTCTTTCAAAGATTCAATCTTTATAACATAAAAAGGTTTAGTGACATGACAGGTACCTTGATTGAAGTGTTTTCATTCGTAGATTCAATATTTAGTCATTAAAACACTTTTCGTGAATTCATAGGGAACTTGAATAAGTTAAACACGAAACTCTCATTTTCCTTCAAAGATTCAATCTTTATACATTAAAAAGGTCCAGTAGCATAATTGGCGTCTTGGTTGAGGTATTTTCATTCAAAGATTCAATATTTAGTCATTAAAACACTTTCACGACTTTATTGTCAACTCGAATAAGTTTAACTCAAAACTCTCATTTTCTTTCAGAGATACAATTCTTATACATGAAAAAGGTCTAGTGACATAATAGTTACCTTGATTGAAGTAATTTCATTCAAAGATTCAATCCTTGCTCATTGAAACACTCATCGTGATGTCAAACTTAATTCGAATAAGTTGAACTCCAAACTCTTATTTTCTTTCAAATATTGAATCTCTATACATTAAAATGGTCTAGTGACTTAATAGGTACCTCGATTGTGGTATTTTCATACAAAAATTCAATCTTTACTCATTAAAACACTCTTTGGGACGTCAAAGGGAACTCGCATAAGTTCAACTCAAAACTCTCATTTTCTTTCAAAGATTCAATCTTTATACATTAAAAAGTTCAAGTGACATAATAGGTACCCTGATTGAGTTAATTTCATTCAAAGATTCAATCTTTACTCATTAAAACACTCTCCGTGACGTCAAAGTGAAATCGAATTAGTTTGACTCAAAACTCTCATTTTATTTCAAAGATTTGATCTTTGTACATTAAAATGGTCTAGTGACTTCATAGGTACCTTGATTGAGGTGTTTTCATTTAAAGATTCAATCTTTACTCATTAAAACATTCTTCGGGACGTCCAGGGGCACTCGAATAAGTTTAACTCAAAACACTCATTTTCTTTCCAAGGTTCAATCTTTTTACGTTAAAAAGGTCTAGTGACATAATAGGTACCCTGATGGAGGTACTTTCATTCAGAAGGATTCAATCTTTGATCATTAAAACACTCTTCGCGACTTCATAGGGACTCGAATAAGTTAAAATCAAAACTTTCATTTTCCTTCAGATATTCAATCTTTAGACATTAAAAAGGTCTAGTGAGGTAATACGAACCTTGATTGGGGTAATTTCATTCAAAAATTTAGTTTTTACACTTTAAAACACTCTTCGCGACGTCAAACAAAACTCGAATAAGTTTAACTCAAAACTCTCGTTTTCTTACAAAGATTTAATCTTTATACATTAAAATGGTCTAGTGACATGATAGGTACCTTGATTGAGGTATTTTCATTCAAAGATTCAATCTTAACTCCTTAAAACACCCTTCGTGACGTCAAAGGGAACTCGAATAAGTTTAACTCAAAACTCTTATTTTATACCTTAAAAATGTCTAGTGACATAATAGGTACCTTGATTGAGCTATTTTCATTCAAGGATTCAATCTTTACTCGATAAAACACTCTTCGCGACCTCATAGGGAACTCAAATAAGTTAAACTCAAAACCCTCATTTTTTTCAATGATTCGATCTTTATACATTAAAAAGGTTTAGTGACATAATAAGTACCTTCATTCAAGGATTCAATCTTTACTCTTTAAAACACTCTTCGGGATGTCAAAAGGAACTCGAATAAGTTTAGCTCAAAACTCTCATTTCTTTTTTTTCAAAGTTTCAATCTTTAAACATTAAAAAGATCGAGTGACATAATAGGTACCTTCATTGGGAACTCGAGTAAGTTAAATCAAAACCCTCATTTTTTTTTTTTCAAAGATTCATTCTTTATACATTGAAAAGGTCTAGTGATACAATACGTACATCGATTGAGGTAATTTCACTGAAAGATTCAATCTACACTCGATGAAACACGCATCGTGACGTCAAAGGGAACTCAAATAAGTTGAACTCAAAACTCCTATTTTCTTTCAACGATTAGTGTTTATACATTAAAATGGTCTAGTGTCGTAATAGGAAACTTGATTGAGGTAGTTTAATTCAAAGATTCAATTTTTACTCATTAAAACATTATTCGGGACGTCAAAGGGAACTCGAATAAGTTTAGCTCAAAACTCTCATTTTCTTTCAAAGATTCAATCTTTATAACATAAAAAGGTTCAGTGACATGACAGGTACCTTTATTGAAGTGTTTTCATTCGTAGATTGAATATTTAGTCATTAAAACACTTTTCGTGAATTCATAGGGAACTTGAATAAGTTAAACTCGAAACTCTCATTTTCCTTCAAAGATTCAATCTTTATACATTAAAAAGGTCCAGTAGCATAATTGGCATCTTGGTTGAGGTATTTTCATTCAAAGATTCAATATTTAGTCATTAAAACACTTTCACGACTTTATTGTCAACTCGAATAAGTTTAACTCAAAACTCTCATTTTCTTTCAGAGATACAATACTTATACATGAAAAAGGTCTAGTGACATAATAGTTACCTTGATTGAAGTAATTTCATTCAAAGATTCAATCCTTGCTCATTGAAACTCATCGTGACGTCAAACGGAATTCGAATAAGTTGAACTCCAAACTCTTATTTTCTTTCAAATATTGGATCTCTATACATTAAAATGGTCTAGTGACTTAATAGGTACCTCGATTGTGGTATTTTCATACAAAAATTCAATCTTTACTCATTAAAACACTCTTTGGGACGTCAAAGGGAACTCGCATAAGTTCAACTCAAAACTCTCATTTTCTTTCAAAGATTCAATCTTTATACATTAAAAAGTTCAAGTGACATAATAGGTACCCTGATTGAGTTAATTTCATTCAAAGATTCAATCTTTACTCATTAAAACACTCTCCGTGACGTCAAAGTGAAATCGAATTAGTTTAACTCAAAACTCTCATTTTATTTCAAAGATTTGATCTTTGTACATTAAAATGGTCTAGTGACTTCATAGGTACCTTGATTGAGGTGCTTTCATTTAAAGATTCAATCTTTACTCATTAAAACATTCTTCGGGACGTCCAAGGGCACTCGAATAAGTTTAACTCAAAACACTCATTTCCTTTCCAAGGTTCAATCTTTATACGTTAAAAAAGTCTAGTGACATAATAGGTACCCTGATGGAGGTACTTTCATTCAGAAGGATTCAATCTTTGATCATTAAAACACTCTTCGCGACTTCATAGGGAACTCGAATAAGTTAAACTCAAAACTTTCATTTTCTTTCAGATATTCAATCTTTAGACATTAAAAAGGTCTAGTGAGGTAATACGAACCTTGATTGGGGTAATTTCATTCAAAGATTTAGTTTTTACACTTTAAAACACTCTTCGCGACGTCAAACAAAACTCGAATAAGTTTAACCCAAAACTCTCATTTTCTTTCAAAGATTTAATCTTTATACATTAAAATGGTCTAGTGACATGATAGGTACCTTGATTGAGATATTTTCATTCAAAGATTCAATCTTAACTCCTTAAAACACCCTTCGTGACGTCAAAGGGAACTCGAATAAGTTTAACTCAAAACTCTTATTTTATACCTTAAAAATGTCTAGTGACATAATAGGTACCTTGATTGAGCTATTTTCATTCAAGGATTCAATCTTTACTCGATAAAACACTCTTCGCGACCTCATAGGGAACTCAAATAAGTTAAACTCAAAACCCTCATTTTTTTCAATGATTCGATCTTTATACATTAAAAAGGTTTAGTGACATAATAAGTACCTTCATTCAAGGATTCAATCTTTACTCTTTAAAACACTCTTCGGGATGTCAAAAGGAACTCGAATAAATTTAGCTCAAAACTCTCATTTCTTTTTTTTCAAAGTTTCAATCTTTAAACATTAAAAAGATCGAGTGACATAATAGGTACCTTCATTGGGAACTCGAGTAAGTTAAATCAAAACCCTCATTTTTTTTTTTCAAAGATTCATTCCTTATACATTGAAAAGGTCTAGTGATACAATACGTACATTGATTGAGGTAATTTCACTGAAAGATTCAATCTACACTCAATGAAACACGCATCGTGACGTCAAAGGGAACTCAAATAAGTTGAACTCAAAACTCCTATTTTCTTTCAACGATTAGTGTTTATACATTAAAATGGTCCAGTGTCGTAATAGGAAACTTGATTGAGGTAGTTTAATTCAAAGATTCAATTTTTACTCATTAAAACATTATTCGGGACGTCAAAGGGAACTCGAATAAGTTTAGCTCAAAACTCTCATTTTCTTTCAAAGATTCAATCTTTATAACATAAAAAGGTTCAGTGACATGACAAGTACCTTGATTGAAGTGTTTTCATTCGTAGATTCAATATTTAGTCATTAAAACACTTTTCGTGAATTCATAGGGAACTTGAATAAGTTAAACACGAAACTCTCATTTTCCTTCAAAGATTCAATCTTTATACATTAAAAAGGTCCAGTAGCATAATTGGCGTCTTGGTTGAGGTATTTTCATTCAAAGATTCAATATTTAGTCATTAAAACACTTTCACGACTTTATTGTCAACTCGAATAAGTTTAACTCAAAACTCTCATTTTCTTTCAGAGATACAATGCTTATACATGAAAAAGGTCTAGTGACATAATAGTTACCTTGATTGAAGTAATTTCATTCAAAGATTCAATCCTTGCTCATTGAAACACTCATCGTGATGTCAAACTTAATTCGAATAAGTTGAACTCCAAACTCTTATTTTCTTTCAAATATTGAATCTCTATACATTAAAATGGTCTAGTGACTTAATAGGTACCTCGATTGTGGTATTTTCATACAAAAATTCAATCTTTACTCATTAAAACACTCTTTGGAACGTCAAAGGGAACTCGCATAAGTTCAACTCAAAACTCTCATTTTCTTTCTAAGATTCAATCTTTATACATTAAAAAGTTCAAGTGACATAATAGGTACCCTGATTGAGTTAATTTCATTCAAAGATTCAATCTTTACTCATTAAAACACTCTCCGTGACGTCAAAGTGAAATCGAATTAGTTTAACTCAAAACTCTCATTTTATTTCAAAGATTTGATCTTTGTACATTAAAATGGTCTAGTGACTTCATAGGTACCTTGATTGAGGTGTTTTCATTTAAAGATTCAATCTTTACTCATTTAAACATTCTTCGGGACGTCCAAGGGCACTCGAATAAGTTTAACTCAAAACACTCATTTCCTTTCCAAGGTTCAATCTTTATACGTTAAAAAGGTCTAGTGACATAATAGGTACCCTGATGGAGGTACTTTCATTCAGAAGGATTCAATCTTTGATCATTAAAACACTCTTCGCCACTTCATAGGGAACTCGAATAAGTTAAACTCGAAACTTTCATGTTCTTTCAGATATTCAATCTTTAGACATTAAAAAGGTCTAGTGAGGTAATACAAACCTTGATTGGGGTAATTTCATTCAAAGATTTAGTTTTTACACTTTAAAACACTCTTCGCGACGTCAAACAAAACTCGAATAAGTTTAACTCAAAACTCTCGTTTTCTTACAAAGATTTAATCTTTATACATTAAAATGGTCTAGTGACATGATAGGTACCTTAATTGAGGTATTATCATTCAAAGATTCAATCTTAACTCCTTAAAACACCCTTCGTGACGTCAAAGGGAACTCGAATAAGTTTAACTCAAAACTCTTATTTTATACCTTAAAAATGTTTAGTGACATAATAGGTACCTTGATTGAGCTATTTTCATTCAAGGACTCAATCTTTACTCGATAAAACACTCTTCGCGACCTCATAGGGAACTCAAATAAGTTAAACTCAAAACCCTCATTTTTTTCAATGATTCGATCTTTATACATTAAAAAGGTTTAGTGACATAATAAGTACCTTCATTCAAGGATTCAATCTTTACTCTTAAAAACACTCTTCGGGATGTCAAAAGGAACTCGAATAAGTTTAGCTCAAAACTCTCATTTCTTTTTTTTCAAAGTTTCAATCTTTAAACATTAAAAAGATCGAGTGACATAATAGGTACCTTCATTGGGAACTCGAGTAAGTTAAATCAAAACCCTCATTTTTTTTTTTTCAAAGATTCATTCTTTATACATTGAAAAGGTCTAGTGATACAATACGTACATCGATTGAGGAAATTTCACTGAAAGATTCAATCTACACTCAATGAAACACGCATCGTGACGTCAAAGGGAACTCAAATAAGTTGAACTCAAAACTCCTATTTTCTTTCAACGATTAGTGTTTATACATTAAAATGGTCTAGTGTCGTAATAGGAAACTTGATTGAGGTAGTTTAATTCAAAGATTCAATTTTTACTCATTAAAACATTATTCGGGACGTCAAAGGGAACTCGAATAAGTTTAGCTCAAAACTCTCATTTTCTTTCAAAGATTCAATCTTTATAACATAAAAAGGTTCAGTGACATGACAGGTACCTTTATTGAAGTGTTTTCATTCGTAGATTGAATATTTAGTCATTAAAACACTTTTCGTGAATTCATAGGGAACTTGAATAAGTTAAACTCGAAACTCTCATTTTCCTTCAAAGATTCAATCTTTATACATTAAAAAGGTCCAGTAGCATAATTGGCATCTTGGTTGAGGTATTTTCATTCAAAGATTCAATATTTAGTCATTAAAACACTTTCACGACTTTATTGTCAACTCGAATAAGTTTAACTCAAAACTCTCATTTTCTTTCAGAGATACAATACTTATACATGAAAAAGGTCTAGTGACATAATAGTTACCTTGATTGAAGTAATTTCATTCAAAGATTCAATCCTTGCTCATTGAAACACTCATCGTGACGTCAAACGGAATTCGAATAAGTTGAACTCCAAACTCTTATTTTCTTTCAAATATTGAATCTCTATACATTAAAATGGTCTAGTGACTTAATAGGTACCTCGATTGTGGTATTTTCATACAAAAATTCAATATTTACTCATTAAAACACTCTTTGGGACGTCAAAGGGAACTCGCATAAGTTCAACTCAAAACTCTCATTTTCTTTCAAAGATTCAATCTTTATACATTAAAAAGTTCAAGTGACATAATAGGTACCCTGATTGAGTTAATTTCATTCAAAGATTCAATCTTTACTCATTAAAACACTCTCCGTGACGTCAAAGTGAAATCGAATTAGTTTAACTCAAAACTCTCATTTTATTTCAAAGATTTGATCTTTGTACATTAAAATGGTCTAGTGACTTCATAGGTACCTTGATTGAGGTGCTTTCATTTAAAGATTCAATCTTTACTCATTAAAACATTCTTCGGGACGTCCAAGGGCACTCGAATAAGTTTAACTCAAAACACTCATTTCCTTTCCAAGGTTCAATCTTTATACGTTAAAAAAGTCTAGTGACATAATAGGTACCCTGATGGTGGTACTTTCATTCAGAAGGATTCAATCTTTGATCATTAAAACACTCTTCGCGACTTCATAGGGAACTCGAATAAGTTAAACTCAAAACTTTCATTTTCTTTCAGATATTCAATCTTTAGACATTAAAAAGGTCTAGTGAGGTAATACGAACCTTGATTGGGGTAATTTCATTCAAAGATTTAGTTTTTACACTTTAAAACACTCTTCGCGACGTCAAACAAAACTCGAATAAGTTTAACCCAAAACTCTCATTTTCTTTCAAAGATTTAATCTTTATACATTAAAATGGTCTAGTGACATGATAAGTACCTTGATTGAGATATTTTCATTCAAAGATTCAATCTTAACTCCTTAAAACACCCTTCGTGACGTCAAAGGGAACTCGAATAAGTTTAACTCAAAACTCTTATTTTATACCTTAAAAATGTCTAGTGACATAATAGGTACCTTGATTGAGCTATTTTCATTCAAGGATTCAATCTTTACTCGATAAAACACTCTTCGCGACCTCATAGGGAACTCAAATAAGTTAAACTCAAAACCCTCATTTTTTTCAATGATTCGATCTTTATACATTAAAAAGGTTTAGTGACATAATAAGTACCTTCATTCAAGGATTCAATCTTTACTCTTTAAAACACTCTTCGGGATGTCAAAAGGAACTCGAATAAATTTAGCTCAAAACTCTCATTTCTTTTTTTTCAAAGTTTCAATCTTTAAACATTAAAAAGATCGAGTGACATAATAGGTACCTTCATTGGGAACTCGAGTAAGTTAAATCAAAACCCTCATTTTTTTTTTTCAAAGATTCATTCCTTATACATTGAAAAGGTCTAGTGATACAATACGTACATTGATTGAGGTAATTTCACTGAAAGATTCAATCTACACTCAATGAAACACGCATCGTGACGTCAAAGGGAACTCAAATAAGTTGAACTCAAAACTCCTATTTTCTTTCAACGATTAGTGTTTATACATTAAAATGGTCTAGTGTCGTAATAGGAAACTTGATTGAGGTAGTTTAATTCAAAGATTCAATTTTTACTCATTAAAACATTATTCGGGACGTCAAAGGGAACTCGAATAAGTTTAGCTCAAAACTCTCATTTTCTTTCAAAGATTCAATCTTTATAACATAAAAAGGTTCAGTGACATGACAAGTACCTTGATTGAAGTGTTTTCATTCGTAGATTCAATATTTAGTCATTAAAACACTTTTCGTGAATTCATAGGGAACTTGAATAAGTTAAACACGAAACTCTCATTTTCCTTCAAAGATTCAATCTTTATACATTAAAAAGGTCCAGTAGCATAATTGGCGTCTTGGTTGAGGTATTTTCATTCAAAGATTCAATATTTAGTCATTAAAACACTTTCACGACTTTATTGTCAACTCGAATAAGTTTAACTCAAAACTCTCATTTTCTTTCAGAGATACAATGCTTATACATGAAAAAGGTCTAGTGACATAATAGTTACCTTGATTGAAGTAATTTCATTCAAAGATTCAATCCTTGCTCATTGAAACACTCATCGTGATGTCAAACTTAATTCGAATAAGTTGAACTCCAAACTCTTATTTTCTTTCAAATATTGAATCTCTATACATTAAAATGGTCTAGTGACTTAATAGGTACCTCGATTGTGGTATTTTCATACAAAAATTCAATCTTTACTCATTAAAACACTCTTTGGAACGTCAAAGGGAACTCGCATAAGTTCAACTCAAAACTCTCATTTTCTTTCTAAGATTCAATCTTTATACATTAAAAAGTTCAAGTGACATAATAGGTACCCTGATTGAGTTAATTTCATTCAAAGATTCAATTTTTACTCATTAAAACACTCTCCGTGACGTCAAAGTGAAATCGAATTAGTTTAACTCAAAACTCTCATTTTATTTCAAAGATTTGATCTTTGTACATTAAAATGGTCTAGTGACTTCATAGGTACCTTGATTGAGGTGCTTTCATTTAAAGATTCAATCTTTACTCATTAAAACATTCTTCGGGACGTCCAAGGGCACTCGAATAAGTTTAACTCAAAACACTCATTTCCTTTCCAAGGTTCAATCTTTATACGTTAAAAAAGTCTAGTGACATAATAGGTACCCTGATGGTGGTACTTTCATTCAGAAGGATTCAATCTTTGATCATTAAAACACTCTTCGCGACTTCATAGGGAACTCGAATAAGTTAAACTCAAAACTTTCATTTTCTTTCAGATATTCAATCTTTAGACATTAAAAAGGTCTAGTGAGGTAATACGAACCTTGATTGGGGTAATTTCATTCAAAGATTTAGTTTTTACACTTTAAAACACTCTTCGCGACGTCAAACAAAACTCGAATAAGTTTAACTCAAAACTCTCGTTTTCTTTCAAAGATTTAATCTTTATACATTAAAATGGTCTAGTGACATGATAGGTACCTTAATTGAGGTATTATCATTCAAAGATTCAATCTTAACTCCTTAAAACACCCTTCGTGACGTCAAAGGGAACTCGAATAAGTTTAACTCAAAACTCTTATTTTATACCTTAAAAATGTCTAGTGACATAATAGGTACCTTGATTGAGCTATTTTCATTCAAGGATTCAATCTTTACTCGATAAAACACTCTTCGCGACCTCATAGGGAACTCAAATAAGTTAAACTCAAAACCCTCATTTTTTTCAATGATTCGATCTTTATACATTAAAAAGGTTTAGTGACATAATAAGTACCTTCATTCAAGGATTCAATCTTTACTCTTTAAAACACTCTTCGGGATGTCAAAAGGAACTCGAATAAGTTTAGCTCAAAACTCTCATTTCTTTTTTTTCAAAGTTTCAATCTTTAAACATTAAAAAGATCGAGTGACATAATAGGTACCTTCATTGGGAACTCGAGTAAGTTAAATCAAAACCCTCATTTTTTTTTTTCAAAGATTCATTCTTTATACATTGAAAAGGTCTAGTGATACAATACGTACATCGATTGAGGTAATTTCACTGAAAGATTCAATCTACACTCAATGAAACACGCATCGTGACGTCAAAGGGAACTCAAATAAGTTGAACTCAAAACTCCTATTTTCTTTCAACGATTAGTGTTTATACATTAAAATGGTCTAGTGTCGTAATAGGAAACTTGATTGAGGTAGTTTAATTCAAAGATTCAATTTTTACTCATTAAAACATTATTCGGGACGTCAAAGGGAACTCAAATAAGTTTAGCTCAAAACTCTCATTTTCTTTCAAAGATTCAATCTTTATAACATAAAAAGGTTCAGTGACATGACAGGTACCTTTATTGAAGTGTTTTCATTCGTAGATTGAATATTTAGTCATTAAAACACTTTTCGTGAATTCATAGGGAACTTGAATAAGTTAAACTCGAAACTCTCATTTTCCTTCAAAGATTCAATCTTTATACATTAAAAAGGTCCAGTAGCATAATTGGCATCTTGGTTGAGGTATTTTCATTCAAAGATTCAATATTTAGTCATTAAAACACTTTCACGACTTTATTGTCAACTCGAATAAGTTTAACTCAAAACTCTCATTTTCTTTCAGAGATACAATACTTATACATGAAAAAGGTCTAGTGACATAATAGTTACCTTGATTGAAGTAATTTCATTCAAAGATTCAATCCTTGCTCATTGAAACACTCATCGTGACGTCAAACGGAATTCGAATAAGTTGAACTCCAAACTCTTATTTTCTTTCAAATATTGAATCTCTATACATTAAAATGGTCTAGTGACTTAATAGGTACCTCGATTGTGGTATTTTCATACAAAAATTCAATCTTTACTCATTAAAACACTCTTTGGGACGTCAAAGGGAACTCGCATAAGTTCAACTCAAAACTCTCATTTTCTTTCAAAGATTCAATCTTTATACATTAAAAAGTTCAAGTGACATAATAGGTACCCGGATTGAGTTAATTTCATTCAAAGATTCAATCTTTACTCATTAAAACACTCTCCGTGACGTCAAAGTGAAATCGAATTAGTTTAACTCAAAACTCTCATTTTATTTCAAAGATTTGATCTTTGTACATTAAAATGGTCTAGTGACTTCATAGGTACCTTGATTGAGGTGCTTTCATTTAAAGATTCAATCTTTACTCATTAAAACATTCTTCGGGACGTCCAAGGGCACTCGAATAAGTTTAACTCAAAACACTCATTTCCTTTCCAAGGTTCAATCTTTATACGTTAAAAAAGTCTAGTGACATAATAGGTACCCTGATGGAGGTACTTTCATTCAGAAGGATTCAATCTTTGATCATTAAAACACTCTTCGCGACTTCATAGGGAACTCGAATAAGTTAAACTCAAAACTTTCATTTTCTTTCAGATATTCAATCTTTAGACATTAAAAAGGTCTAGTGAGGTAATACGAACCTTGATTGGGGTAATTTCATTCAAAGATTTGGTTTTTACACTTTAAAACACTCTTCGCGACGTCAAACAAAACTCGAATAAGTTTAACCCAAAACTCTCGTTTTCTTTCAAAGATTTAATCTTTATACATTAAAATGGTCTAGTGACATGATAGGTACCTTGATTGAGATATTTTCATTCAAAGATTCAATCTTAACTCCTTAAAACACCCTTCGTGACGTCAAAGGGAACTCGAATAAGTTTAACTCAAAACTCTTATTTTATACCTTAAAAATGTCTAGTGACATAATAGGTACCTTGATTGAGCTATTTTCATTCAAGGATTCAATCTTTACTCGATAAAACACTCTTCGCGACCTCATAGGGAACTCAAATAAGTTAAACTCAAAACCCTCATTTTTTTCAATGATTCGATCTTTATACATTAAAAAGGTTTAGTGACATAATAAGTACCTTCATTCAAGGATTCAATCTTTACTCTTTAAAACACTCTTCGGGATGTCAAAAGGAACTCGAATAAGTTTAGCTCAAAACTCTCATTTCTTTTTTTTCAAAGTTTCAATCTTTAAACATTAAAAAGATCGAGTGACATAATAGGTACCTTCATTGGGAACTCGAGTAAGTTAAATCAAAACCCTCATTTTTTTTTTTCAAAGATTCATTCTTTATACATTGAAAAGGTCTAGTGATACAATACGTACATTGATTGAGGTAATTTCACTGAAAGATTCAATCTACACTCAATGAAACACGCATCGTGACGTCAAAGGGAACTCAAATAAGTTGAACTCAAAACTCCTATTTTCTTTCAACGATTAGTGTTTATACATTAAAATGGTCTAGTGTCGTAATAGGAGACTTGATTGAGGTAGTTTAATTCAAAGATTCAATTTTTACTCATTAAAACATTATTCGGGACGTCAAAGAGAACTCGAATAAGTTTAGCTCAAAACTCTCATTTTCTTTCAAAGATTCAATCTTTATAACATAAAAAGGTTCAGTGACATGACAGGTACCTTGATTGAAGTGTTTTCATTCGTAGATTCAATATTTAGTCATTAAAACACTTTTCGTGAATTCATAGGGAACTTGAATAAGTTAAACACGAAACTCTCATTTTCCTTCAAAGATTCAATCTTTATACATTAAAAAGGTCCAGTAGCATAATTGGCATCTTGGTTGAGGTATTTTCATTCAAAGATTCAATATTTAGTCATTAAAACACTTTCACGACTTTATTGTCAACTCGAATAAGTTTAACTCAAAACTCTCATTTTCTTTCAGAGATACAATACTTATACATGAAAACGGTCTAATGACATAATAGTTACCTTGATTGAAGTAATTTCATTCAAAGATTCAATCCTTGCTGATTGAAACACTCATCGTGATGTCAAACGGAATTCGAATAAGTTGAACTCCAAACTCTTATTTTCTTTCAAATATTGAATCTGTATACATTAAAATGGTCTAGTGACTTAATAGGTACCTCGATTGTGGTATTTTCATACAAAAATTCAATCTTTACTCATTAAAACACTCTTTGGGACGTCAAAGGGAACTCGCATAAATTCAACTCAAAACTCTCATTTTCTTTCAAAGATTCAATCTTTATACATTAAAAAGTTAAAGTGACATAATAGGTACACTGATTGAGTTAATTTCATTCAAAGATTCAATCTTTACTCATTAAAACACTCTCCGTGACGTCAAAGTGAAATCGAATTAGTTTAACTCAAAACTCTCATTTTATTTCAAAGATTTGATCTTTGTACATTAAAATGGTCTAGTGACTTCATAGGTACCTTGATTGAGGTGTTTTCATTTAAAGATTCAATCTTTACTCATTAAAACATTCTTCGGGACGTCCAAGGGCACTCGAATAAGTTTAACTCAAAACACTCATTTCCTTTCCAAGGTTCAATCTTTATACGTTAAAAAGGTCTAGTGACATAATAGGTACCCTGATGGAGGTACTTTCATTCAGAAGGATTCAATCTTTGATCATTAAAACACTCTTTGCGACTTCGTAGGGAACTCGAATAAGTTAAACTCGAAACTTTTATTTTCTTTCAGATATTCAATCTTTAGACATTAAAAAGGTCTAGTGAGGTAATACGAACCTTGATTGGGGTAATTTCATTCAAAGATTTAGTTTTTACACTTTAAAACACTCTTCGCGACGTCAAACAAAACTCGAATAAGTTTAACTCAAAACTCTCGTTTTCTTACAAAGATTTAATCTTTATACATTAAAATGGTCTAGTGACATGATAGGTACCGTGATTGAGGTATTTTAATTCAAAGATTCAATCTTAACTCCTTAAAACACCCTTCGTGACGTCAAAGGGAACTCGAATAAGTTTAACTCAAAACTCTTATTTTATACCTTAAAAATGTCTAGTGACATAATAGGTACCTTGATTGAGCTATTTTCATTCAAGGATTCAATCTTTACTCGATAAAACACTCTTCGCGATCTCATAAGGAACTCAAATAAGTTAAACTCAAAACCCTCATTTTTTTCAATGATTCGATCTTTATACATTAAAAAGGTTTAGTGACATAATAAGTACCTTCATTCAAGGATTCAATCTTTACTCTTTAAAACACTCTTCGGGATGTCAAAACGAACTCGAATAAGTTTAGCTCAAAACTCTCATTTCTTTTTTTTCAAAGTTTCAATCTTTAAACATTAAAAAGATCGAGTGACATAATAGGTACCTTCATTGGGAACTCGAGTAAGTTAAATCAAAACCCTCATTTTTTTTTTTCAAAGATTCATTCTTTATACATTGAAAAGGTCTAGTGATACAATACGTACATTGATTGAGGTAATTTCACTGAAAGATTCAATCTACACTCAATGAAACACGCATCGTGACGTCAAAGGGAACTCAAATAAGTTGAACTCAAAACTCCTATTTTCTTTCAACGATTAGTGTTTATACATTAAAATGGTCTAGTGTCGTAATAGGAAACTTGATTGACGTAGTTTAATTCAAAGATTCAATTTTTACTCATTAAAACATTATTCGGGATGTCAAAGGGAACTCGAATAAGTTTAGCTCAAAACTCTCATTTTTTTTCAAAGATTCAATCTTTATAACATAAAAAGGTTCAGTGACATGACAGGTACCTTGATTGAAGTGTTTTCATTCGTAGATTCAATATTTAGTCATTAAAACACTTTTCGTGAATTCATAGGGAACTTGAATAAGTTAAACTCGAAACTCTCATTTTCCTTCAAAGATTCAATCTTTAAACATTAAAAAGGTCCAGTAGCATAATTGGCATCTTGGTTGAGGTATTTTGATACAAAGATTCAACATTTAGTCATTAAAACACTTTCACGACTTTATTGTCAACTCGAATAAGTTTAACTCAAAACACTCATTTTCTTTCAGAGATACAATACCTATACATGAAAAAGGTCTAGTGAC
Organism: Cornus florida; assembly: GCF_030987335.1. Taxonomy (NCBI): domain Eukaryota; kingdom Viridiplantae; phylum Streptophyta; class Magnoliopsida; order Cornales; family Cornaceae; genus Cornus; species Cornus florida. Next base: position 100,569 of record NW_026775882.1, on the reverse strand, counting down.
ATAATAGTTACCTTGATTGAAGTAATTTCATTCAAAGATTCAATCCTTGCTCATTGAAACACTCATCGTGACGTCAAACGGAATTCGAATAAGTTGAACTCCAAACTCTTATTTTCTTTCAAATATTGAATCTGTATACATTAAAATGGTCTAGTGACTTAATAGGTACCTCGATTGTGGTATTTTCATACAAAAATTCAATCTTTACTCATTAAAACACTCTTTGGGACGTCAAAGGGAACTCGCATAAATTCAACTCAAAACTCTCATTTTCTTTCAAAGATTCAATCTTTATACATTAAAAAGTTCAAGTGACATAATAGGTACCCTGATTGAGTTAATTTTATTCAAAGATTCAATCTTTACTCATTAAAACACTCTCCGTGACGTCAAAGTGAAATCGAATTAGTTTAACTCAAAACTCTCATTTTATTTCAAAGATTTGATCTTTGTACATTAAAATGGTCTAGTGACTTCATAGGTACCTTGATTGAGGTGTTTTCATTTAAAGATTCAATCTTTCCTCATTAAAACATTCTTCGGGACGTCCAAGGGCACTCGAATAAGTTTAACTCAAAACACTCATTTCCTTTCCAAGGTTCAATCTTTATACGTTAAAAAAGTCTAGTGACATAATAGGTACCCTGATGGAGGTACTTTCATTCAGAAGGATTCAATCTTTGATCATTAAAACACTCTTCGCGACTTCATAGGGAACTCGAATAAGTTAAACTCGAAACTTTCATTTTCTTTCAGATATTCAATCTTTAGACATTAAAAAGGTCTAGTGAGGTAATACGAACCTTGATTGGGGTAATTTCATTCAAAGATTTAGTTTTTACACTTTAAAACACTCTTCGCGACGTCAAACAAAACTCGAATAAGTTTAACTCAAAACACTCGTTTTCTTACAAAGATTTAATCTTTATACATTAAAAAGGTCTAGTGACATGATAGGTACCTTGATTGAGGTATTTTCATTCAAAGATTCAATCTTAACTCCTTAAAACACCCTTCGTGACGTCAAAGGGAACTCGAATAAGTTTAACTCAAAACTCTTATTTTATACCTTAAAAATGTCTAGTGACATAATAGGTACCATGATTGAGCTATTTTCATTCAAGGATTCAATCTTTACTCGATAAAACACTCTTCGCGACCTCATAGGGAACTCAAATAAGTTAAACTAAAAACCCTCATTTTTTTCAATCATTCGATCTTTATAAATTAAAAAGGTTTAGTGACATAATAAGTACCTTCATTCAAGGATTCAATCTTTACTCTTTAAAACACTCTTCGGGATGTCAAAAGGAACTCGAATAAGTTTAGCTCAAAACTCTCATTTCTTTTTTTTCAAAGTTTCAATCTTTAAATATTAAAAAGATCGAGTGACATAATAGGTACCTTCATTGGGAACTCGAGTAAGTTAAATCAAAACCCTCATTTTTTTTTTTTCAAAGATTCATTCTTTATACATTGAAAAGGTCTAGTGATACAATACGTACATCGATTGAGGTAATTTCACTGAAAGATTCAATCTACACTCAATGAAACACGCATCGTGACGTCAAAGGGAACTCAAATAAGTTGAACTCAAAACTCCTATTTTCTTTCAACGATTAGTGTTTATACATTAAAATGGTCTAGTGTCGTAATAGGAAACTTGATTGAGGTAGTTTAATTCAAAGATTCAATTTTTACTCATTAAAACATTATTCGGGACGTCAAAGGGAACTCGAATAAGTTTAGCTCAAAACTCTCATTTTCTTTCAAAGATTCAATCTTTATAACATAAAAAGGTTCAGTGACATGACGGTTACCTTGATTGAAGTGTTTTCATTCGTAGATTCAATATTTAGTCATTAAAACACTTTTCGTGAATTCATAGGGAACTTGAATAAGTTAAACTCGAAACTTTCATTTTCCTTCAAAGATTCAATCTTTATACATTAAAAAGGTCCAGTAGCATAATTGGCATCTTGGTCGAGGTATTTTCATTCAAAGATTCAATATTTAGTCATTAAAACACTTTCACGACTTTATTGTCAACTCGAATAAGTTTAACTCAAAACTCTCATTTTCTTTCAGAGATACAATACTTATACATGAAAAAGGTCTAGTGACATAATAGTTACCTTGAATGAAGTAATTTCATTCAAAGATTCAATCCTTGCTCATTGAAACACTCATCGTGACGTCAAACGGAATTCGAATAAGTTGAACTCCAAACTCTTATTTTCTTTCAAATATTGAATCTGTATACATTAAAATGGTCTAGTGACTTAATAGGTATCTCGATTGTGGTATTTTCATACAAAAATTCAATCTTTACTCATTAAAACACTCTTTGGGACGTCAAAGGGAACTCGCATAAGTTCAACTCAAAACTCTCATTTTCTTTCAAAGATTCAATCTTTATACGTTAAAAAGTTCAAGTGACATAATAGCTACCCTGATTGAGTTAATTTCATTCAAAGATTCAATCTTTACTCATTAAAACACTCTCCGTGACGTCAAAGTGAAATCGAATTAGTTTAACTCAAAACTCTCATTTTATTTCAAAGATTTGATCTTTGTACATTAAAATGGTCTAGTGACTTCAGAGGTACCTTGATTGAGGTGTTTTCATTTAAAGATTCAATCTTTACTCATTAAAAGATTCTTCGGGACGTCCAAGGGTACTCGAATAAGTTTAACTCAAAACACTCATTTCCTTTCCAAGGTTCAATCTTTATACGTTAAAAAAGTCTAGTGACATAATAGGTACCCTGATGGAGGTACTTTCATTCAGAAGGATTCAATCTTTGATCATTAAAACACTCTTCGCGACTTCATAGGGAACTCGAATAAGTTAAACTCGAAACTTTCATTTTCTTTCAGATATTCAATCTTTAGACATTAAAAAGGTCTAGTGAGGTAATACGAACCTTGATTGGGGTAATTTCATTCAAAGATTTAGTTTTTACACTTTAAAACACTCTTCGTGACGTCAAAGAAAATTCGAATAAGTTTAACTCAAAACTCTCGTTTTCTTACAAAGATTTAATCTTTATACATTAAAATGGTCTAGTGACATGATAGGTACCTTGATTGAGGTATTTTCATTCAAAGATTCAATCTTAACTCCTTAAAACACCCTTCGTAACGTCAAAGGGAACTCGAATAAGTTTAACTCAAAACTCTTATTTTATACCTTAAAAATGTCTAGTGACATAATAGGTACCATGATTGAGCTATTTTCATTCAAGGATTCAATCTTTACTCGATAAAACACTCTTCGCGACCTCATAGGGAACTCAAATAAGTTAAACTCAAAACCCTCATTTTTTTCAATCATTCGATCTTTATAAATTAAAAAGGTTTAGTGACATAATAAGTACCTTCATTCAAGGATTCAATCTTTACTCTTTAAAACACTCTTCGGGATGTCAAAAGGAACTCGAATAAGTTTAGCTCAAAACTCTCATTTCTTTTTTTTCAAAGTTTCAATCTTTAAACATTAATAAGATCGAGTGACATAATAGGTCCCTTCATTGGGAACTCGAGTAAGTTAAATCAAAACCCTCATTTTTTTTTTTCAAAGATTCATTCTTTATTCATTGAAAAGGTCTAGTGATACAATACGTACATCGATTGAGGTAATTTCACTGAAAGATTCAATCTACACTCAATGAAACACGCATCGTGACGTCAAAGGGAACTCAAATAAGTTGAACTCAAAACTCCTATTTTCTTTCAACGATTAGTGTTTATACATTAAAATGGTCTAGTGTCGTAATAGGAAACTTGATTGAGGTAGTTTAATTCAAAGATTCAATTTTTACTCATTAAAACATTATTCGGGACGTCAAAGAGAACTCGAATAAGTTTAGCTCAAAACTCTCATTTTCTTTCAAAGATTCAAATTTTATAACATAAAACGGTTCAGTGACATGACAGGTACCTTGATTGAAGTGTTTTCATTCGTAGATTCAATATTTAGTCATTAAAACACTTTTCGTGAATTCATAGGGAACTTGAATAAGTTAAACTCGAAACTCTCATTTTCTTTCAAAGATTCAATCTTTATACATTAAAAAGGTCCAGTAGCATAATTGGCATCTTGGTTGAGGTATTTTCATTCAAAGATTCAATATTTAGTCATTAAAACACTTTCACGACTTTATTGTCAACTCGAATAAGTTTAACTCAAAACTCTCATTTTCTTTCAGAGATACAATACTTATACATGAAAAAGGTCTAGTGACATAATAGTTACCTTGATTGAAGTAATTTCATTCAAAGATTCAATCCTTGCTCATTGAAACACTCATCGTGACGTCAAACGGAATTCGAATAAGTTGAACTCCAAACTCTTATTTTCTTTCAAATATTGAATCTGTATACATTAAAATGGTCTAGTGACTTAATAGGTACCTCGATTGTGGTATTTTCATACAAAAATTCAATCTTTACTCATTAAAACACTGTTTGGGACGTTAAAGGGAACTCGCATAAGTTCAACTCAAAACTCTCATTTTCTTTCAAAGATTCAATCTTTATACATTAAAAAGTTCAAGTGACATAATAGGTACCCTGATTGAGTTAATTTCATTCAAAGATTCAATCTTTACTCATTAAAACACTCTCTCTGACGTCAAAGTGAAATCGAATTAGTTTAACTCAAAACTCTAATTTTATTTCAAAGATTTGATCTTTGTACATTAAAATGGTCTAGTGACTTCATAGGTACCTTGATTGAGGTGATTTCATTTAAAGATTTAATCTTTACTCATTAAAAGATTCTTCGGGACGTCCAAGGGCACTCGAATAAGTTTAACTCAAAACACTCATTTCCTTTCCAAGGTTCAATCTTTATACGTTAAAAAAGTCTAGTGACATAATAGGTACCCTGATGGAGGTACTTTCATTCAGAAGGATTCAATCTTTGATCATTAAAACACTCTTCGCGACTTCATAGGGAACTCGAATAAGTTAAACTCGAAACTTTCATTTTCTTTCAGATATTCAATCTTTAGACATTAAAAAGGTCTAGTGAGGTAATACGAACCTTGATTGGGGTAATTGCATACAAAGATTTAGTTTTTACACTTTAAAACACTCTTCGCGACGTCAAACAAAACTCGAATAAGTTTAACTCAAAACTCTCGTTTTCTTACAAAGATTTAATCTTTATACATTAAAATGGTCTAGTGACATGATAGGTACCTTGATTAAGGTATTTTCATTCAAAGATTCAATCTTAACTCCTTAAAACACCCTTCGTGACGTCAAAGGGAACTCGAATAAGTTTAACTCAAAACTCTTATTTTATAACTTAAAAATGTCTAGTGACATAATAGGTACCTTGATTGAGCTATTTTCATTCAAGGATTCAATCTTTACTCGATAAAACACTCTTCGCGACCTCATAGGGAACTCAAATAAGTTAAACTCAAGACCCTCATTTTTTTCAATGATTCGATCTTTATACATTAAAAAGGTTTAGTGACATAATAAGTACCTTCATTCAAGAATTCAATCTTTACTCTTTAAAACACTCTTCGGGATGTCAAAAGGAACTCGAATAAGTTTAGCTCAAAACTCTCATTTCTTTTTTTTCAAAGTTTCAATCTTTAAAAATTAAAAAGATCGAGTGACATAATAGGTACCTTCATTGGGAACTCGAGTAAGTTAAATCAAAACCCTCATTTTTTTTTTTTCAAAGATTCATTCTTTATACATTGAAAAGGTCTAGTGATACAATACGTACATTGATTGAGGTAATTTCACTGAAAGATTCAATCTACACTCAATGAAACACGCATCGTGACGTCAAAGGGAACTCAAATAAGTTGAACTCAAAACTCCTATTTTCTTTGAACGATTAGTGTTTATACATTAAAATGGTCTAGTGTCGTAATAGGAAACTTGATTGAGGTAGTTTAATTCAAAGATTCAATTTTTACTCATTAAAACATTATTCGGGACGTCAAAGGGAACTCGAATAAGTTTAGCTCAAAACTGTCATTTTCTTTCAAAGATTCAATCTTTATAACATAAAAAGGTTCAGTGACATGACAGGTACCTTGATTGAAGTGTTCTCATTCGTAGATTCAACATTTAGTCATTAAAACATTTTTCGTGAATTCATAGGGAACTTGAATAAGTTAAACACGAAACTCTCATTTTCCTTCAAAGATTCAATCTTTATACATTAAAAAGGTGCAGTAGCATAATTGGCATCTTGGTTGAGGTATTTTCATTCAAAGATTCAATATTTAGTCATTAAAACACTTTCACGACTTTATTGTCAACTCGAATAAGTTTAACTCAAAACTCTCATTTTCTTTCAGAGATACAATGCTTATACATGAAAAAGGTCTAGTGACATAATAGTTACCTTGATTGAAGTAATTTCATTCAAAGATTCAATCCTTGCTCATTGAAACACTCATCGTGATGTCAAACTTAATTCGAATAAGTTGAACTCCAAACTCTTATTTTCTTTCAAATATTGAATCTGTATACATTAAAATGGTCTAGTGACTTAATAGGTACCTCGATTGTGGTATTTTCATACAAAAATTCAATCTTTACTCATTAAAACACTCTTTGGGACGTCAAAGGGAACTCGCATAAGTTCAACTCAAAACTCTCATTTTTTTTCAAAGATTCAATCTTTATACATTAAAAAAGTTCAAGTGACATAATAGGTACCCTGATTGAGTTAATTTCATTCAAAGATTCAATCTTTACTCATTAAAACACTCTCCGTGACGTCAAAGTGAAATCGAATTAGTTTAACTCAAAACCCTCATTTTATTTCAAAGATTTGATCTTTGTACATTAAAATGGTCTAGTGACTTCATAGGTACCTTGATTGAGGTGTTTTCATTTAAAGATTCAATCTTAACTCCTTAAAACACCCTTCGTGACGTCAAAGGGAACTCGAATAAGTTTAACTCAAAACTCTTATTTTATGCCTTAAAAATGTTTAGTGACATAATTGGTACCTTGATTGAGCTATTTTCATTCAAGGATTCAATCTTTACTCGATAAAACACTCTTCGCGACCTCATAGGGAACTCAAATAAGTTAAACTCAAAACCCTCATTTTTTTCAATGATTCGATCTTTATACATTAAAAAGGTTTATTGACATAATAAGTACCTTCATTCAAGGATTCAATCTTTACTCTTTAAAACACTCTTCGAGATGTCAAAAGGAACTCGAATAAGTTTAGCTCAAAACTCTCATTTCTTTTTTTTCAAAGTTTCAATCTTTAAGCATTAAAAAGATCGAGTGACATAATAGGTACCTTCATTGGGAACTCGAGTAAGTTAAATCAAAACCCTCATTTTTTTTTTCAAAGATTCATTCTTTATACATTGAAAAGGTCTAGTGATACAATATGTACATCGATTGAGGTAATTTCACAGAAAGAGTCAATCTACACTCAATGAAACACGCATCGTGACGTCAAAGGGAACTCAAATAAGTTGAACTCAAAACTCCTATTTTCTTTCAACGATTAGTGTTTATACATTAAAATGGTCTAGTGACGTAATAGGAAACTTGATTGAGGTAGTTTAATTCAAAGATTCAATTTTTACTCATTAAAATATTATTCGGGACGTCAAAGGGAACTCGAATAAGTTTAGCTCAAAACTCTCATTTTCTTTCAAAGATTCAATCTTTATAACATAAAAAGGTTCAGTGACATGACAGGTACCTTTATTGAAGTGCTTTCATTCGTAGATTGAATATTTTGTCATTAAAACACTTTTCGTGAATTCATAGGGAACTTGAATAAGTTAAACTCGAAACTCTCATTTTCCTTCAAAGATTCAATCTTTATACATTAAAAAGGTCCAGTAGCATAATTGGCATCTTGGTTGAGGTATTTTCATTCAAAGATTCAATATTTAGTCATTAAAACACTTTCACGACTTTATTGTCAACTCGAATAAGTTTAACTCAAAACTCTCATTTTCTTTCAGAGATACAATACTTATACATGAAAAAGGTCTAGTGACATAATAGTTACCTTGATTGAAGTAATTTCATTCAAAGATTCAATCCTTGCTCATTGAAACACTCATCGTGACGTCAAACGGAATTCGAATAAGTTGAACTCCAAACTCTTATTTTCTTTCAAATATTGAATCTGTATACATTAAAATGGTCTAGTGACTTAATAGGTACCTCGATTGTGGTATTTTCATACAAAAATTCAATCTTTACTCATTAAAACACTCTTTGGGACGTCAAAGGGAACTCGCATAAGTTCAACTCAAAACTCTCATTTTCTTTCAAAGATTCAATCTTTATACATTAAAAAGTTCAAGTGACATAATAGGTACCCTGATTGAGTTAATTTCATTCAAAGATTCAATCTTTACTCATTAAAACACTCTCCGTGACGTCAAAGTGAAATCGAATTAGTTTGACTCAAAACTCTCATTTTATTTCAAAGATTTGATCTTTGTACATTAAAATGGTCTAGTGACTTCATAGGTACCTTGATTGAGGTGTTTTCATTTAAAGATTCAATCTTTACTCATTAAAACATTCTTCGGGACGTCTAAGGGCACTCGAATAAGTTTAACTCAAAACACTCATTTCCTTTCCAAGGTTCAATCTTTATACGTTAAAAAGGTCTAGTGACATAATAGGTACCCTGATGGAGGTACTTTCATTCAGAAGGATTCAATCTTTGATCATTAAAACACTCTTCGCGACTTCATAGGGAACTCGAATAAGTTAAACTCAAAACTTTTATTTTCTTTCAGATATTCAATCTTTAGACATTAAAAAGGTCTAGTGAGGTAATACGAACCTTGATTGGGGTAATTTCATTCAAAGATTTAGTTTTTAAATTTTAAAACACTCTTCGCGACGTCAAACAAAACTCGAATAAGTTTAACTCAAAACTCTCATTTTCTTACAAAGATTTAATCTTTATACATTAAAATGGTCTAGTGACATGATAGGTACCTTGATTGAGGTATTTTCATTCAAAGATTCAATCTTAACTCCTTAAAACACCCTTCGTGACGTCAAAGGGAGCTCGAATAAGTTTAACTCAAAACTCTTATTTTATACCTTAAAAATGTCTAGTGACATAATAGGTACCATGATTGAGCTATTTTCATTCAAGGATTCAATCTTTACTCGATAAAACACTCTTCGCGACCTCATAGGGAACTCAAATAAGTTAAACTCAAAACCCTCATTTTTTTCAATGATTCGATCTTTATACATTAAAAAGGTTTAGTGACATAATAAGTACCTTCATTAAAGTATTCAATCTTTACTCTTTAAAACACTCTTCGGGATGTCAAAAGGAACTCGAATAAGTTTAGCTCAAAACTCTCATTTCTTTTTTTTTCAAAGTTTCAATCTTTAAACATTAAAAAGATCGAGTGACATAATAGGTACCTTCATTGGGAACTCGAGTAAGTTAAATCAAAACCCTCATTTTTTTTTTTTTCAAAGATTCATTCTTTATACATTGAAAAGGTCTAGTGATACAATACGTACATTGATTGAGGTAATTTCACTGAGAGATTCAATCTACACTCACTGAAACACGCATCGTGACGTCAAAGGGAACTCAAATAAGTTGAACACAAAACTCCTATTTTCTTTCAGCGATTAGTGTTTATACATTAAAATGGTCTAGTGTCGTAATAGGAAACTTGATTGAGGTAGTTTAATTCAAAGATTTAATTTTTACTCATTAAAACATTATTCGAGACGTCAAAGGGAACTCGAATAAGTTTAGCTCAAAACTCTCATTTTCTTTCAAAGATTCAATCTTTATAACATAAAAAGGTTCAGTGACATGACAGGTACCTTGATTGAAGTGTTTTCATTCGTAGATTCAATATTTAGTCATTAAAACACTTTTCGTGAATTCATAGGGAACTTGAATAAGTTAAACTCGAAACTCTCATTTTCCTTCAAAGATTCAATCTTTATACATTAAAAAGGTCCAGTAGCATAATTGGCATCTTGGTTGAGGTATTTTCATTCTAAGATTCAATATTTAGTCATTAAAACACTTTCACGACTTTATTGTCAACTCGAATAAGTTTTACTCAAAACTCTCATTTTCTTTCAGAGATACAATACTTATACATGAAAAAGGTCTAGTGACATAATAGTTACCTTGATTGAAGTAATTTCATTCAAAGATTCAATCCTTGCTCATTGAAACACTCATCGTGACGTCAAACGGAATTCGAATAAGTTGAACTCCAAACTCTTATTTTCTTTCAAATATTGAATCTGTATACATTAAAATGGTCTAGTGACTTAATAGGTACCTTGATTGTGGTATTTTCATACAAAAATTCAATCTTTACTCATTAAAACACTCTTTGGGACGTCAAAGGGAACTCGCATAAGTTCAACTCAAAACTCTCATTTTCTTTCAAAGATTCAATCTTTATACATTAAAAAGTTCAAGTGACACAATAGGTACCCTGATTGAGTTAATTTCATTCAAAGATTCAATCTTTACTCATTAAAACACTCTCCGTGACGTCAAAGTGAAATCGAATTAGTTTGACTCAAAACTCTCATTTTATTTCAAAGATTTGATCTTTGTACATTAAAATGGTCTAGTGACTTCATAGGTACCTTGATTGAGGTGTTTTCATTTAAAGATTCAATCTTTACTCATTAAAACATTCTTCGGGACGTCCAGGGGCACTCGAATAAGTTTAACTCAAAACACTCATTTCCTTTCCAAGGTTCAATCTTTATACGTTAAAAAGGTCTAGTGACATAATAGGTACCCTGATGGAGGTACTTTCATTCAGAAGGATTCAATCTTTGATCATTAAAACACTCTTCGCGACTTCATAGGGAACTCGAATAAGTTAAACTCAAAACTTTCATTTTCCTTCAGATATTCAATCTTTAGACATTAAAAAGGTCTAGTGAGGTAATACGAACCTTGATTGGGGTAATTTCATTCAAAGATTTAGTTTTTACACTTTAAAACACTCTTCGCGACGTCAAACAAAACTCGAATAAGTGTAACTCAAAACTCTCGTTTTCTTACAAAGATTTAATCTTTATACATTAAAATGGTCTAGTGACATGATAGGTACCTTGATTGAGGTATTTTCATTCAAAGATTCAATCTTAACTCCTTAAAACACCCTTCGTGATGTCAAAGGGAACTCGAATAAGTTTAACTCAAAACTCTTATTTTTTACCTTAAAAATGTCTAGTGACATAATAGGTACCTTGATTGAGCTATTTTCATTCAAGGATTCAATCTTTACTCGATAAAACACTCTTCGCGACCTCATAGGGAACTCAAATAAGTTAAACTCAAAACCCTCATTTTTTTTCAATGATTCGATCTTTATACATTAAAAAGGTTTAGTGACATAATAAGTACCTTCATTCAAGGATTCAATCTTTACTCTTTAAAACACTCTTCGGGATGTCAAAAGGAACTCGAATAAGTTTAGCTCAAAACTCTCATTTCTTTTTTTTCAAAGTTTCAATCTTTAAACATTAAAAAGATCGAGTGACATAATAGGTACCTTCATTGGGAACTCGAGTAAGTTAAATCAAAACCCTCATTTTTTTTTTTTTCAAAGATTCATTCTTTATACATTGAAAAGGTCTAGTGATACAATACGTACATTGATTGAGGTAATTTCACTGATAGATTCAATCTACACTCAATGAAACACGCATCGTGACGTCAAAGGGAACTCAAATAAGTTGAACTCAAAACTCCTATTTTCTTTCAACGATTAGTGTTTATACATTAAAATGGTCGAGTGTCGTAATAGGAAACTTGATTGAGGTAGTTTAATTCAAAGATTCAACTTTTACTCATTAAAACATTATTCGGGACGTCAAAGGGAACTCGAATAAGTTTAGCTCAAAACTCTCATTTTCTTTCAAAGATTCAATCTTTATAACATAAAAAGGTTCAGTGACATGACAGGTACCTTGATTGAAGTGTTTTCATTCGTAGATTCAATATTTAGTCATTAAAACACTTTTCGTGAATTCATAGGGAACTTGAATAAGTTAAGCTCGAAACTCTCATTTCCCTTCAAAGATTCAATCTTTATACATTAAAAAGGTCCAGTAGCATAATTGGCATCTTGGTTGAGGTATTTTCATTCAAAGATTCAATATTTAGTCATTAAAACACTTTCACGACTTTATTGTCAACTCGAATAAGTTTAACTCAAAACTCTCATTTTCTTTCAGAGATACAATACTTATACATGAAAAAGGTCTATTGACATAATAGTTACATTGATTGAAGTAATTTCATTCAAAGATTCAATCCTTGCTCATTGAAACACTCATCGTGACGTCAAACGGAATTCGAATAAGTTGAACTCCAAACTCTTATTTTCTTTCAAATATTGAATCTGTATACATTAAAATGGTCTAGTGACTTAATAGGTACCTCGATTGTGGTATTTTCATACAAAAATTCAATCTTTACTCATTAAAACACTCTTTGGGACGTCAAAGGGAACTCGCATAAGTTCAACTCAAAACTCTCATTTTCTTTCAAAGATTCAATCTTTATACATTAAAAAGTTCAAGTGACACAATAGGTACCCTGATTGAGTTAATTTCATTCAAAGATTCAATCTTTACTCATTAAAACACTCTCCGTGACGTCAAAGTGAAATCGAATTAGTTTGACTCAAAACTCTCATTTTATTTCAAAGATTTGATCTTTGTACATTAAAATGGTCTAGTGACTTCATAGGTACCTTGATTGAGGTGTTTTCATTTAAAGATTCAATCTTTACTCATTAAAACATTCTTCGGGACGTCCAGGGGCACTCGAATAAGTTTAACTCAAAACACTCATTTCCTTTCCAAGGTTCAATCTTTATACGTTAAAAAGGTCTAGTGACATAATAGGTACCCTGATGGAGGTACTTTCATTCAGAAGGATTCAATCTTTGATCATTAAAACACTCTTCGCGACTTCATAGGGAACTCGAATAAGTTAAACTCAAAACTTTCATTTTCCTTCAGATTCAATCTTTAGACATTAAAAAGGTCTAGTGAGGTAATACGAACCTTGATTGGGGTAATTTCATTCAAAGATTTAGTTTTTACACTTTAAAACACTCTTCGCGACGTCAAACAAAACTCGAATAAGTTTAACTCAAAACTCTCGTTTTCTTACAAAGATTTAATCTTTATACATTAAAATGGTCTAGTGACATGATAGGTACCTTGATTGAGGTATTTTCATTCAAAGATTCAATCTTAACTCCTTAAAACACCCTTCGTGACGTCAAAGGGAACTCGAATAAGTTTAACTCAAAACTCTTATTTTATACCTTAAAAATTGTCTAGTGACATAATAGGTACCTTGATTGAGCTATTTTCATTCAAGGATTCAATCTTTACTCGATAAAACACTCTTCGCGACCTCATAGGGAACTCAAATAAGTTAAACTCAAAACCCTCATTTTTTTCAATGATTCGATCTTTATACATTAAAAAGGTTTAGTGACATAATAAGTACCTTCATTCAAGGATTCAATCTTTACTCTTTAAAACACTCTTCGGGATGTCAAAAGGAACTCGAATAAGTTAAGCTCAAAACTCTCATTTCTTTTTTTTCAAAGTTTCAATCTTTAAACATTAAAAAGATCGAGTGACATAATAGGTACCTTCATTGGGAACTCGAGTAAGTTAAATCAAAACCCTCATTTTTTTTTTTTTCAAAGATTCATTCTTTATACATTGAAAAGGTCTAGTGATACAATACGTACATTGATTGAGGTAATTTCACTGAAAGATTCAATCTACACTCAATGAAACACGCATCGTGACGTCAAAGGGAACTCAAATAAGTTGAACTCAAAACTCCTATTTTCTTTCAACGATTAGTGTTTATACATTAAAATGGTCGAGTGTCGTAATAGGAAACTTGATTGAGGTAGTTTAATTCAAAGATTCAACTTTTACTCATTAAAACATTATTCGGGACGTCAAAGGGAACTCGAATAAGTTTAGCTCAAAACTCTCATTTTCTTTCAAAGATTCAATCTTTATAACATAAAAAGGTTCAGTGACATGACAGGTACCTTGATTGAAGTGTTTTCATTCGTAGATTCAATATTTAGTCATTAAAACACTTTTCGTGAATTCATAGGGAACTTGAATAAGTTAAGCTCGAAACTCTCATTTCCCTTCAAAGATTCAATCTTTATACATTAAAAAGGTCCAGTAGCATAATTGGCATCTTGGTTGAGGTATTTTCATTCAAAGATTCAATATTTAGTCATTAAAACACTTTCACGACTTTATTGTCAACTCGAATAAGTTTAACTCAAAACTCTCATTTTCTTTCAGAGATACAATACTTATACATGAAAAAGGTCTAGTGACATAATAGTTACATTGATTGAAGTAATTTCATTCAAAGATTCAATCCTTGCTCATTGAAACACTCATCGTGATGTCAAACGGAATTCGAATAAGTTGAACTCCAAACTCTTATTTTCTTTCAAATATTGAATCTGTATACATTAAAATGGTCTAGTGACTTAATAGGTACCTCGATTGTGGTATTTTCATACAAAAATTCAATCTTTACTCATTAAAACACTCTTTGGGACGTCAAAGGGAACTCGCATAAGTTCAACTCAAAACTCTCATTTTCTTTCAAAGATTCAATCTTTATACATTAAAAAGTTCAAGTGACACAATAGGTACCCTGATTGAGTTAATTTCATTCAAAGATTCAATCTTTACTCATTAAAACACTCTCCGTGACGTCAAAGTGAAATCGAATTAGTTTGACTCAAAACTCTCATTTTATTTCAAAGATTTGATCTTTGTACATTAAAATGGTCTAGTGACTTCATAGGTACCTTGATTGAGGTGTTTTCATTTAAAGATTCAATCTTTACTCATTAAAACATTCTTCGGGACGTCCAGGGGCACTCGAATAAGTTTAACTCAAAACACTCATTTCCTTTCCAAGGTTCAATCTTTAGACGTTAAAAAGGTCTAGTGACATAATAGGTACCCTGATGGAGGTACTTTCATTCAGAAGGATTCAATCTTTGATCATTAAAACACTCTTCGCGACTTCATAGGGAACTCGAATAAGTTAAACTCAAAACTTTCATTTTCCTTCAGATATTCAATCTTTAGACATTAAAAAGGTCTAGTGAGGTAATACGAACCTTGATTGGGGTAATTTCATTCAAAGATTTAGTTTTTACACTTTAAAACACTCTTCGCGACGTCAAACAAAACTCGAATAAGTTTAACTCAAAACTCTCGTTTTCTTACAAAGATTTAATCTTTATACATTAAAATGGTCTAGTGACATGATAGGTACCTTGATTGAGGTATTTTCATTCAAAGATTCAATCTTAACTCCTTAAAACACCCTTCGTGACGTCAAAGGGAACTCGAATAAGTTTAACTCAAAACTCTTATTTTATACCTTAAAAATGTCTAGTGACATAATAGGTACCTTGATTGAGCTATTTTCATTCAAGGATTCAATCTTTACTCGATAAAACACTCTTCGCGACCTCATAGGGAACTCAAATAAGTTAAACTCAAAACCCTCATTTTTTTCAATGATTCGATCTTTATACATTAAAAAGGTTTAGTGACATAATAAGTACCTTCATTCAAGGATTCAATCTTTACTCTTTAAAACACTCTTCGGGATGTCAAAAGGAACTCGAATAAGTTAAGCTCAAAACTCTCATTTCTTTTTTTTCAAAGTTTCAATCTTTAAACATTAAAAAGATCGAGTGACATAATAGGTACCTTCATTGGGAACTCGAGTAAGTTAAATCAAAACCCTCATTTTTTTTTTTTTCAAAGATTCATTCTTTATACATTGAAAAGGTCTAGTGATACAATACGTACATTGATTGAGGTAATTTCACTGAAAGATTCAATCTACACTCAATGAAACACGCATCGTGACGTCAAAGGGAACTCAAATAAGTTGAACTCAAAACTCCTATTTTCTTTCAACGATTAGTGTTTATACATTAAAATGGTCTAGTGTCGTAATAGGAAACTTGATTGAGTTAATTTCATTCAAAGATTCAATTTTTACTCATTAAAACATTATTCGGGACGTCAAAGGGAACTCGAATAAGTTTAGCTCAAAACTCTCATTTTCTTTCAAAGATTCAATCTTTATAACATAAAAAGGTTCAGTGACATGACAGGTACCTTGATTGAAGTGTTTTCATTCGTAGATTCAATATTTAGTCATTAAAACACTTTTCGTGAATTCAAAGGGAACTTGAATAAGTTAAGCTCGAAACTCTCATTTCCCTTCAAAGATTCAATCTTTATACATGAAAAAGTTCCAGTAGCATAATTGGCATCTTGGTTGAGGTATTTTCATTCAAAGATTCAATATTTAGTCATTAAAACACTTTCACGACTTTATTGTCAACTCGAATAAGTTTAACTCAAAACTCTCATTTTCTTTCAGAGATACAATACTTATACATGAAAAAGGTCTAGTGACATAATAGTTACCTTGATTGAAGTAATTTCATTCAAAGATTCAATCCTTGCTCATTGAAACACTCATCGTGACGTCAAACGGAATTCGAATAAGTTGAACTCCAAACTCTTATTTTCTTTCAAATATTGAATCTGTATACATTAAAATGGTCTAGTGACTTAATAGGTACCTCGATTGTGGTATTTTCATACAAAAATTCAATCTTTACTCATTAAAACACTCTTTGGGACGTCAAAGGGAACTCGCATAAGTTCAACTCAAAACTCTCATTTTCTTTCAAAGATTCAATCTTTATACATTAAAAAGTTCAAGTGACATAATAGGTACCCTGATTGAGTTAATTTCATTCAAAGATTCAATCTTTACTCATTAAAACACTCTCCGTGACGTCAAAGTGAAATCGAATTAGTTTGACTCAAAACTCTCATTTTATTTCAAAGATTTGATCTTTGTACATTAAAATGGTCTAGTGACTTCATAGGTACCTTGATTGAGGTGTTTTCATTTAAAGATTCAATCTTTACTCATTAAAACATTCTTCGGGACGTCCAGGGGCACTCGAATAAGTTTAACTCAAAACACTCATTTCCTTTCCAAGGTTCAATCTTTAGACGTTAAAAAGGTCTAGTGACATAATAGGTACCCTGATGGAGGTACTTTCATTCAGAAGGATTCAATCTTTGATCATTAAAACACTCTTCGCGACTTCATAGGGAACTCGAATAAGTTAAACTCAAGACTTTCATTTTCCTTCAGATATTCAATCTTTAGACATTAAAAAGGTCTAGTGAGGTAATACGAACCTTGATTGGGGTAATTTCATTCAAAGATTTAGTTTTTACACTTTAAAACACTCTTCGCGACGTCAAACAAAACTCGAATAAGTTTAACTCAAAACTCTCGTTTTCTTACAAAGATTTAATCTTTATACATTAAAATGGTCTAGTGACATGATAGGTACCTTGATTGAGGTATTTTCATTCAAAGATTCAATCTTAACTCCTTAAAACACCCTTCGTGACGTCAAATGGAACTCGAATAAGTTTAACTCAAAACTCTTATTTTATACCTTAAAAATGTCGAGTGACATAATAGGTACCTTGATTGAGCTATTTTCATTCAAGGATTCAATCTTTACTCGATAAAACACTCTTCGCGACCTCATAGGGAACTCAAATAAGTTAAACTCAAAACCCTCATTTTTTTCAATGATTCGATCTTTATACATTAAAAAGGTTTAGTGACATAATAAGTACCTTCATTCAAGGATTCAATCTTTACTCTTTAAAACACTCTTCGGGATGTCAAAAGGAACTCGAATAAGTTTAGCTCAAAACTCTCATTTCTTTTTTTTCAAAGTTTCAATCTTTAAACATTAAAAAGATCGAGTGACATAATAGGTACCTTCATTGGGAACTCGAGTAAGTTAAATCAAAACCCCCATTTTTTTTTTTTTCAAAGATTCATTCTTTATACATTGAAAAGGTCTAGTGATACAATACGTACATTGATTGAGGTAATTTCACTGAAAGATTCAATCTACACTCAATGAAACACGCATCGTGACGTCAAAGGGAACTCAAATAAGTTGAACTCAAAACTCCTATTTTCTTTCAACGATTAGTGTTTATACATTAAAATGGTCTAGTGTCGTAATAGGAAACTTGATTGAGTTAATTTCATTCAAAGATTCAATTTTTACTCATTAAAACATTATTCGGGACGTCAAAGGGAACTCGAATAAGTTTAGCTCAAAACTCTCATTTTCTTTCAAAGATTCAATCTTTATAACATAAAAAGGTTCAGTGACATGACAGGTACCTTGATTGAAGTGTTTTCATTCGTAGATTCAATATTTAGTCATTAAAACACTTTTCGTGAATTCAAAGGGAACTTGAATAAGTTAAGCTCGAAACTCTCATTTCCCTTCAAAGATTCAATCTTTATACATGAAAAAGTTCCAGTAGCATAATTGGCATCTTGGTTGAGGTATTTTCATTCAAAGATTCAATATTTAGTCATTAAAACACTTTCACGACTTTATTGTCAACTCGAATAAGTTTAACTCAAAACTCTCATTTTCTTTCAGAGATACAATACTTATACATGAAAAAGGTCTAGTGACATAATAGTTACCTTGATTGAAGTAATTTCATTCAAAGATTCAATCCTTGCTCATTGAAACACTCATCGTGACGTCAAACGGAATTCGAATAAGTTGAACTCCAAACTCTTATTTTCTTTCAAATATTGAATCTGTATACATTAAAATGGTCTAGTGACTTAATAGGTACCTCGATTGTGGTATTTTCATACAAAAATTCAATCTTTACTCATTAAAACACTCTTTGGGACGTCAAAGGGAACTCGCATAAGTTCAACTCAAAACTCTCATTTTCTTTCAAAGATTCAATCTTTATACATTAAAAAGTTCAAGTGACACAATAGGTACCCTGATTGAGTTAATTTCATTCAAAGATTCAATCTTTACTCATTAAAACACTCTCCGTGACGTCAAAGTGAAATCGAATTAGTTTGACTAAAAACTCTCATTTTATTTCAAAGATTTGATCTTTGTACATTAAAATGGTCTAGTGACTTCATAGGTACCTTGATTGAGGTGTTTTCATTTAAAGATTCAATCTTTACTCATTAAAACATTCTTCGGGACGTCCAGGGGCACTCGAATAAGTTTAACTCAAAACACTCATTTCCTTTCCAAGGTTCAATCTTTAGACGTTAAAAAGGTCTAGTGACATAATAGGTACCCTGATGGAGGTACTTTCATTCAGAAGGATTCAATCTTTGATCATTAAAACACTCTTCGCGACTTCATAGGGAACTCGAATAAGTTAAACTCAAAACTTTCATTTTCCATCAGATATTCAATCTTTAGACATTAAAAAGGTCTAGTGAGGTAATACGAACCTTGATTGGGGTAATTTCATTCAAAGATTTAGTTTTTACACTTTAAAACACTCTTCGCGACGTCAAACAAAACTCGAATAAGTTTAACTCAAAACTCTCGTTTTCTTACAAAGATTTAATCTTTATACATTAAAATGGTCTAGTGACATGATAGGTACCTTGATTGAGGTATTTTCATTCAAAGATTCAATCTTAACTCCTTAAAACACCCTTCGTGACGTCAAATGGAACTCGAATAAGTTTAACTCAAAACTCTTATTTTATACCTTAAAAATGTCGAGTGACATAATAGGTACCTTGATTGAGCTATTTTCATTCAAGGATTCAATCTTTACTCGATAAAACACTCTTCGCGACCTCATAGGGAACTGAAATAAGTTAAACTCAAAACCCTCATTTTTTTCAATGATTCGATCTTTATACATTAAAAAGGTTTAGTGACATAATAAGTACCTTCATTCAAGGATTCAATCTTTACTCTTTAAAACACTCTTCGGGATGTCAAAAGGAACTCGAATAAGTTTAACTCAAAACTCTCATTTCTTTTTTTTCAAAGTTTCAATCTTTAAACATTAAAAAGATCGAGTGACATAATCGGTACCTTCATTGGGAACTCGAGTAAGTTAAATCAAAACCCTCATTTTTTTTTTCTTTCAAAGATTCATTCTTTATACATTGAAAAGGTCTAGTGATACAATACGTACATTGATTGAGGTAATTTCACTGAAAGATTCAATCTACACTCAATGAAACACGCATCGTGACGTCAAAGGGAACTCAAATAAGTTGAACTCAAAACTCCTATTTTCTTTCAACGATTAGTGTTTATACGTTAAAATGGTCTAGTGTCGTAATAGGAAACTTGATTGAGGTAGTTTAATTCAAAGATTCAATTTTTACTCATTAAAACATTATTCGGGACGTCAAAGGGAACTCGAATAAGTTTAGCTCAAAACTCTCATTTTCTTTCAAAGATTCAATCTTTATAACATAAAAAGGTTCAGTGACATGACAGGTACCTTGATTGAAGTGTTTTCATTCGTAGATTCAATATTTAGTCATTAAAACACTTTTCGTGAATTCATAGGGAACTTGAATAAGTTAAGCTCGAAACTCTCATTTCCCTTCAAAGATTCAATCTTTATACATGAAAAAGTTCCAGTAGCATAATTGGCATCTTGGTTGAGGTATTTTCATTCAAAGATTCAATATTTAGTCATTAAAACACTTTCACGACTTTATTGTCAACTCGAATAAGTTTAACTCAAAACTCTCATTTTCTTTCAGAGATACAATACTTATACATGAAAAAGGTCTAGTGACATAATAGTTACCTTGATTGAAGTAATTTCATTCAAAGATTCAATCCTTGCTCATTGAAACACTCATCGTGACGTCAAACGGAATTCGAATAAGTTGAACTCCAAACTCTTATTTTCTTTCAAATATTGAATCTGTATACATTAAAATGGTCTAGTGACTTAATAGGTACCTCGATTGTGGTATTTTCATACAAAAATTCAATCTTTACTCATTAAAACACTCTTTGGGACGTCAAAGGGAACTCGCATAAGTTCAACTCAAAACTCTCATTTTCTTTCAAAGATTCAATCTTTATACATTAAAAAGTTCAAGTGACACAATAGGTACCCTGATTGAGTTAATTTCATTCAAAGATTCAATCTTTACTCATTAAAACACTCTCCGTGACGTCAAAGTGAAATCGAATTAGTTTGACTCAAAACTCTCATTTTATTTCAAAGATTTGATCTTTGTACATTAAAATGGTCTAGTGACTTCATAGGTACCTTGATTGAGGTGTTTTCATTTAAAGATTCAATCTTTACTCATTAAAACATTCTTCGGGACGTCCAGGGGCACTCGAATAAGTTTAACTCAAAACACTCATTTCCTTTCCAAGGTTCAATCTTTACACGTTAAAAAGGTCTAGTGACATAATAGGTACCCTGATGGAGGTACTTTCATTCAGAAGGATTCAATCTTTGATCATTAAAACACTCTTCGCGACTTCATAGGGAACTCGAATAAGTTAAACTCAAAACTTTCATTTTCCTTCAGATATTAATTCTTTAGACATTAAAAAGGTCTAGTGAGGTAATACGAACCTTGATTGGGGTAATTTCATTCAAAGATTTAGTTTTTACACTTTAAAACACTCTTCGCGACGTCAAACAAAACTCGAATAAGTTTAACTCAAAACTCTCGTTTTCTTACAAAGATTTAATCTTTATACATTAAAATGGTCTAGTGACATGATAGGTACCTTGATTGAGGTATTTTCATTCAAAGATTCAATCTTAACTCCTTAAAACACCCTTCGTGACGTCAAAGGGAACTCGAATAAGTTTAACTCAAAACTCTTATTTTATACCTTAAAAATGTCTAGTGACATAATAGGTACCTTGATTGAGCTATTTTCATTCAAGGATTCAATCTTTACTCGATAAAACACTCTTCGCGACCTCATAGGGAACTCAAATAAGTTAAACTCAAAACCCTCATTTTTTTCAATGATTCGATCTTTATACATTAAAAAGGTTTAGTGACATAATAAGTACCTTCATTTAAGGATTCAATCTTTACTCTTTAAAACACTCTTCGGGATGTCAAAAGGAACTCGAATAAGTTTAGCTCAAAACTCTCATTTCTTTTTTTTCAAAGTTTCAATCTTTAAACATTAAAAAGATCGAGTGACATAATAGGTACCTTCATTGGGAACTCGAGTAAGTTAAATCAAAACTCTCATTTTTTTTTTTCAAAGATTCATTCTTTATACATTGAAAAGGTCTAGTGATACAATACGTACATTGATTGAGGTAATTTTACTGAAAGATTCAATCTACACTCAATGAAACACGCATCGTGACGTCAAAGGGAACTCAAATAAGTTGAACTCAAAACTCCTATTTTCTTTCAACGATTAGTGTTTATACATTAAAATGGTCTAGTGTCGTAATAGGAAACTTGATTGAGGTAGTTTAATTCAAAGATTCAATTTTTACTCATTAAAACATTATTCGGGACGTCAAAGGGAACTCGAATAAGTTTAGCTCAAAACTCTCATTTTCTTTCAAAGATTCAATCTTTATAACATAAAAAGGTTCAGTGACATGACAGGTACCTTGATTGAAGTGTTTTCATTCGTAGATTCAATATTTAGTCATTAAAACACTTTTCGTGAATTCATAGGGAACTTGAATTAGTTAAGCTCGAAACTCTCATTTCCCTCCAAAGATTCAATCTTTATACATGAAAAAGTTCCAGTAGCATAATTGGCATCTTGGTTGAGGTATTTTCATTCAAAGATTCAATATTTAGTCATTAAAACACTTTCACGACTTTATTGTCAACTCGAATAAGTTTAACTCAAAACTCTCATTTTCTTTCAGAGATACAATACTTATACATGAAAAAGGTCTAGTGACATAATAGTTACCTTGATTGAAGTAATTTCATTCAAAGATTCAATCCTTGCTCATTGAAACACTCATCGTGACGTCAAACGGAATTCGAATAAGTTGAACTCCAAACTCTTATTTTCTTTCAAATATTGAATCTGTATACATTAAAATGGTCTAGTGACTTAATAGGTACCTCGATTGTGGTATTTTCATACAAAAATTCAATCTTTACTCATTAAAACACTCTTTGGGACGTCAAAGGGAACTCGCATAAGTTCAACTCAAAACTCTCATTTTCTTTCAAAGATTCAATCTTTATACATTAAAAAGTTCAAGTGACATAATAGGTACCCTGATTGAGTTAATTTCATTCAAAGATTCAATCTTTACTCATTAAAACACTCTCCGTGATGTCAAAGTGAAATCGAATTAGTTTGACTCAAAACTCTCATTTTATTTCAAAGATTTGATCTTTGTACATTAAAATGGTCTAGTGACTTCATAGGTACCTTGATTGAGGTGTTTTCATTTAAAGATTCAATCTTTACTCATTAAAACATTATTCGGGACGTCCAGGGGCACTCGAATAAGTTTAACTCAAAACACTCATTTCCTTTCCAAGGTTCAATCTTTAGACGTTAAAAAGGTCTAGTGACATAATAGGTACCCTGATGGAGGTACTTTCATTCAGAAGGATTCAATCTTTGATCATTAAAACACTCTTCGCGACTTCATAGGGAACTCGAATAAGTTAAACTCAAAACTTTCATTTTCCTTCAGATATTCAATCTTTAGACATTGAAAAGGTCTAGTGAGGTAATACGAACCTTGATTGGGGTAATTTCATTCAAAGATTTAGTTTTTACACTTTAAAACACTCTTCGCGACGTCAAACAAAACTCGAATAAGTTTAACTCAAAACTCTCGTTTTCTTACAAAGATTTAATCTTTATACATTAAAATGGTCTAGTGACATGATAGGTACCTTGATTGAGGTATTTTCATTCAAAGATTCAATCTTAACTCCTTAAAACACCCTTCGTGACGTCAAAGGGAACTCGAATAAGTTTAACTCAAAACTCTTATTTTATACCTTAAAAATGTCTAGTGACATAATAGGTACCTTGATTGAGCTATTTTCATTCAAGGATTCAATCTTTACTCGATAAAACACTCTTCGCGACCTCATAGGGAACTCAAATAAGTTAAACTTAAAACCCTCATTTTTTTCAATGATTCGATCTTTATACATTAAAAAGGTTTAGTGACATAATAAGTACCTTCATTCAAGGATTCAATCTTTACTCTTTAAAACACTCTTCGGGATGTCAAAAGGAACTCGAATAAGTTTAGCTCAAAACTCTCATTTCTTTTTTTTCAAAGTTTCAATCTTTAAACATTAAAAAGATCGAGTGATATAATAGGTACCTTCATTGGGAACTCGAGTAAGTTAAATCAAAACCCTCATTTTTTTTTTTTCAAAGATTCATTCTTTATACATTGAAAAGGTCTAGTGATACAATACGTACATTGATTGAGGTAATTTCACTAAAACATTCAATCTACACTCAATGAAACACGCATCGTGACGTCAAAGGGAACTCAAATAAGTTGAACTCAAAACTCCTATTTTCTTTCAACGATTAGTGTTTATACATTAAAATGGTCTAGTGTCGTAATAGGAAACTTGATTGAGGTAGTTTAATTCAAATATTCAATTTTTACTCATTAAAACATTATTCGGGACGTCAAAGGGAACTCGAATAAGTTTAGCTCAAAACTCTCATTTTCTTTTAAAGATTCAATCTTTATAACATAGAAAGGTTCAGTGACATGACAGGTACCTTGATTGAAGTGTTTTCATTCGTAGATTCAATATTTA
Source organism: Cornus florida (assembly GCF_030987335.1). NCBI lineage: Eukaryota > Viridiplantae > Streptophyta > Magnoliopsida > Cornales > Cornaceae > Cornus > Cornus florida. Next base: position 75,818 of record NW_026775882.1, on the reverse strand, counting down.
GTCATTAAAACACTTTTCGTGAATTCATAGGGAACTTGAATAAGTTAAGCTCGAAACTCTCATTTCCCTTCAAAGATTCAATCTTTATACATTAAAAAGTTCCAGTAGCATAATTGGCATCTTGGTTGAGGTATTTTCATTCAAAGATTCAGTATTTAGTCATTAAAACACTTTCACGACTTTATTGTCAACTCGAATAAGTTTAACTCAAAACTCTCATTTTCTTTCAGAGATACAATACTTATACGTGAAAAAGGTCTAGTGACATAATAGTTACCTTGATTGAAGTAATTTCATTCAAAGATTCAATCCTTGCTCATTGAAACACTCATCGTGACGTCAAACGGAATTCGAATAAGTTGAACTCCAAACTCTTATTTTCTTTCAAATATTGAATCTGTATACATTAAAATGGTCTAGTGACTTAATAGGTACCTCGATTGTGGTATTTTCATACAAAAATTCAATCTTTACTCATTAAAACACTCTTTGGGACGTCAAAGGGAACTCGCATAAGTTCAACTCAAAACTCTCATTTTCTTTCAAAGATTCAATCTTTATACATTAAAAAGTTCAAGTGACATAATAGGTACCCTGATTGAGTTAATTTCATTCAAAGATTCAATCTTTACTCATTAAAACACTCTCCGTGACGTCAAAGTGAAATCGAATTAGTTTGACTCAAAACTCTCATTTTATTTCAAAGATTTGATCTTTGTACATTAAAATGGTCTAGTGACTTCATAGGTACCTTGATTGAGGTGTTCTCATTTAAAGATTCAATCTTTACTCATTAAAACATTCTTCGGGACGTCCAGGGGCACTCGAATAAGTTTAACTCAAAACACTCATTTCCTTTCCAAGGTTTAATCTTTAGACGTTAAAAAGGTCTAGTGACATAATAGGTACCCTGATGGAGGTACTTTCATTCAGAAGGATTCAATCTTTGATCATTAAAACACTCTTCGCGACTTCATAGGGAACTCGAATAAGTTAAACTCAAAACTTTCATTTTCCTTCAGATATTCAATCTTTAGACATTAAAAAGGTCTAGTGAGGTAATACGAACCTTGATTGGGGTAATTTCATTCAAAGATTTAGTTTTTACACTTTAAAACACTCTTCGCGACATCAAACAAAACTCGAATAAGTTTAACTCAAAACTCTCGTTTTCTTACAAAGATTTAATCTTTATACATTAAAATGGTCTAGTGACATGATAGGTACCTTGATTGAGGTATTTTCATTCAAAGATTCAATCTTAACTCCTTAAAACACCCTTCGTGACGTCAAATGGAACTCGAATAAGTTTAACTCAAAACTCTTATTTTATACCTTAAAAATGTCTAGTGACATAATAGGTACCTTGATTGAGCTATTTTCATTCAAGGATTCAATCTTTACTCGATAAAACACTCTTCGCGACCTCATAGGGAACTCAAATAAGTTAAACTCAAAACCCTCATTTTTTTCAATGATTCGATCTTTATACATTAAAAAGGTTTAGTGACATAATAAGTACCTTCATTCAAGGATTCAATCTTTACTCTTTAAAACACTCTTCGGGATGTCAAAAGGAACTCGAATAAGTTTAGCTCAAAACTCTCATTTCTTTTTTTTCAAAGTTTCAATCTTTAAACATTAAAAAGATCGAGTGACATAATAGGTACCTTCATTGGGAACTCGAGTAAGTTAAATCAAAACCCTCATTTTTTTTTTTCAAAGATTCATTCTTTATACATTGAAAAGGTCTAGTGATACAATACGTACATTGATTGAGGTAATTTTACTGAAAGATTCAATCTACACTCAATGAAACACGCATCGTGACGTCAAAGGGAACTCAAATAAGTTGAACTCAAAACTCCTATTTTCTTTCAACGATTAGTGTTTATACATTAAAATGGTCTAGTGTCGTAATAGGAAACTTGATTGAGGTAGTTTAATTCAAAGATTCAATTTTTACTCATTAAAACATTATTCGGGACGTCAAAGGGAACTCGAATAAGTTTAGCTCAAAACTCTCATTTTCTTTCAAAGATTCAATCTTTATAACATAAAAAGGTTCAGTGACATGACAGGTACCTTGATTGAAGTGTTTTCATTCGTAGATTCAATATTTAGTCATTAAAACACTTTTCGTGAATTCATAGGGAACTTGAATTAGTTAAGCTCGAAACTCTCATTTCCCTTCAAAGATTCAATCTTTATACATGAAAAAGTTCCAGTAGCATAATTGGCATCTTGGTTGAGGTATTTTCATTCAAAGATTCAATATTTAGTCATTAAAACACTTTCACGACTTTATTGTCAACTCGAATAAGTTTAACTCAAAACTCTCATTTTCTTTCAGAGATACAATACTTATACATGAAAAAGGTCTAGTGACATAATAGTTACCTTGATTGAAGTAATTTCATTCAAAGATTCAATCCTTGCTCATTGAAACACTCATCGTGACGTCAAACGGAATTCGAATAAGTTGAACTCCAAACTCTTATTTTCTTTCAAATATTGAATCTGTATACATTAAAATGGTCTAGTGACTTAATAGGTACCTCGATTGTGGTATTTTCATACAAAAATTCAATCTTTACTCATTAAAACACTCTTTGGGACGTCAAAGGGAACTCGCATAAGTTCAACTCAAAACTCTCATTTTCTTTCAAAGATTCAATCTTTATACATTAAAAAGTTCAAGTGACACAATAGGTACCCTGATTGAGTTAATTTCATTCAAAGATTCAATCTTTACTCATTAAAACACTCTCCGTGACGTCAAAGTGAAATCGAATTAGTTTGACTCAAAACTCTCATTTTATTTCAAAGATTTGATCTTTGTACATTAAAATGGTCTAGTGACTTCATAGGTACCTTGATTGAGGTGTTTTCATTTAAAGATTCAATCTTTACTCATTAAAACATTCTTCGGGACGTCCAGGGGCACTCGAATAAGTTTAACTCAAAACACTCATTTCCTTTCCAAGGTTCAATCTTTAGACGTTAAAAAGGTCTAGTGACATAATAGGTACCCTGATGGAGGTACTTTCATTCAGAAGGATTCAATCTTTGATCATTAAAACACTCTTCGCGACTTCATAGGGAACTCGAATAAGTTAAACTCAAAACTTTCATTTTCCTTCAGATATTCAATCTTTAGACATTAAAAAGGTCTAGTGAGGTAATACGAACCTTGATTGGGGTAATTTCATTCAAAGATTTAGTTTTTACACTTTAAAACACTCTTCGCGACGTCAAACAAAACTCGAATAAGTTTAACTCAAAACTCTCGTTTTCTTACAAAGATTTAATCTTTATACATTAAAATGGTCTAGTGACATGATAGGTACCTTGATTGAGGTATTTTCATTCAAAGATTCAATCTTAACTCCTTAAAACACCCTTCGTGACGTCAAATGGAACTCGAATAAGTTTAACTCAAAACTCTTATTTTATACCTTAAAAATGTCTAGTGACATAATAGGTACCTTGATTGAGCTATTTTCATTCAAGGATTCAATCTTTACTCGATAAAACACTCTTCGCGACCTCATAGGGAACTCAAATAAGTTAAACTCAAAACCCTCATTTTTTTCAATGATTCGATCTTTATACATTAAAAAGGTTTAGTGACATAATAAGTACCTTCATTCAAGGATTCAATCTTTACTCTTTAAAACACTCTTCGGGATGTCAAAAGGAACTCGAATAAGTTTAGCTCAAAACTCTCATTTCTTTTTTTTCAAAGTTTCAATCTTTAAACATTAAAAAGATCGAGTGACATAATAGGTACCTTCATTGGGAACTCGAGTAAGTTAAATCAAAACCCTCATTTTTTTTTTTTCAAAGATTCATTCTTTATACATTGAAAAGGTCTAGTGATACAATACGTACATTGATTGAGGTAATTTTACTGAAAGATTCAATCTACACTCAATGAAACACGCATCGTGACGTCAAAGGGAACTCAAATAAGTTGAACTCAAAACTCCTATTTTCTTTCAACGATTAGTGTTTATACATTAAAATGGTCTAGTGTCGTAATAGGAAACTTGATTGAGGTAGTTTAATTCAAAAATTCAATTTTTACTCATTAAAACATTATTCGGGACGTCAAAGGGAACTCGAATAAGTTTAGCACAAAACTCTCATTTTCTTTCAAAGATTCAATCTTTATAACATAAAAAGGTTCAGTGACATGACAGGTACCTTGATTGAAGTGTTTTCATTCGTAGATTCAATATTTAGTCATTAAAACACTTTTCGTGAATTCATAGGAAACTTGAATAAGTTAAGCTCGAAACTCTCATTTCCCTTCAAAGATTCAATCTTTATACATGAAAAAGTTCCAGTAGCATAATTGGCATCTTGGTTGAGGTATTTTCATTCAAAGATTCAATATTTAGTCATTAAAACACTTTCACGACTTTATTGTCAACTCGAATAAGTTTAACTCAAAACTCTCATTTTCTTTCAGAGATACAATACTTATACATGAAAAAGGTCTAGTGACATAATAGTTACCTTGATTGAAGTAATTTCATTCAAAGATTCAATCCTTGCTCATTGAAACACTCATCGTGACGTCAAACGGAATTCGAATAAGTTGAACTCCAAACTCTTATTTTCTTTCAAATATTGAATCTGTATACATTAAAATGGTCTAGTGACTTAATAGGTACCTCGATTGTGGTATTTTCATACAAAAATTCAATCTTTACTCATTAAAACACTCTTTGGGACGTCAAAGGGAACTCGCATAAGTTCAACTCAAAACTCTCATTTTCTTTCAAAGATTCAATCTTTATACATTAAAAAGTTCAAGTGACATAATAGGTACCCTGATTGAGTTAATTTCATTCAAAGATTCAATCTTTACTCATTAAAACACTCTCCGTGACGTCAAAGTGAAATCGAATTAGTTTGACTCAAAACTCTCATTTTATTTCAAAGATTTGATCTTTGTACACTAAAATGGTCTAGTGACTTCATAGGTACCTTGATTGAGGTGTTTTCATTTAAAGATTCAATCTTTACTCATTAAAACATTCTTCGGGACGTCCAGGGGCACTCGAATAAGTTTAACTCAAAACACTCATTTCCTTTCCAAGGTTCAATCTTTAGACGTTAAAAAGGTCTAGTGACATAATAGGTACCCTGATGGAGGTACTTTCATTCAGAAGGATTCAATCTTTGATCATTAAAACACTCTTCGCGACTTCATAGGGAACTCGAATAAGTTAAACTCAAAACTTTCATTTTCCTTCAGATATTCAATCTTTAGACATTAAAAAGGTCTAGTGAGGTAATACGAACCTTGATTGGGGTAATTTCATTCAAAGATTTAGTTTTTACACTTTAAAACACTCTTCGCGACGTCAAACAAAACTCGAATAAGTTTAACTCAAAACTCTCGTTTTCTTACAAAGATTTAATCTTTATACATTAAAATAGTCTAGTGACATGATAGGTACCTTGATTGAGGTATTTTCATTCAAAGATTCAATCTTAACTCCTTAAAACACCCTTCGTGACGTCAAATAGAACTCGAATAAGTTTAACTCAAAACTCTTATTTTATACCTTAAAAATGTCTAGTGACATAATAGGTACCTTGATTGAGCTATTTTCATTCAAGGATTCAATCTTTACTCGATAAAACACTCTTCGCGACCTCATAGGGAACTCAAATAAGTTAAACTCAAAACCCTCATTTTTTTCAATGATTCGATCTTTATACATTAAAAAGGTTTAGTGACATAATAAGTACCTTCATTCAAGGATTCAATCTTTACTCTTTAAAACACTCTTCGGGATGTCAAAAGGAACTCGAATAAGTTTAGCTCAAAACTCTCATTTCTTTTTTTTCAAAGTTTCAATCTTTAAACATTAAAAAGATCGAGTGACATAATAGGTACCTTCATTGGGAACTCGAGTAAGTTAAACCAAAACCCTCATTTTTTTTTTTCAAAGATTCATTCTTTATACATTGAAAAGGTCTAGTGATACAATACGTACATTGATTGAGGTAATTTCACTGAAAGATTCAATCTACACTCAATGAAACACGCATCGTGACGTCAAAGGGAACTCAAATAAGTTGAACTCAAAACTCCTATTTTCTTTCAACGATTAGTGTTTATACATTAAAATGGTCTAGTGTCGTAATAGGAAACTTGATTGAGGCAGTTTAATTCAAAGATTCAATTTTTACTCATTAAAACATTATTCGGGACGTCAAAGGGAACTCGAATAAGTTTAGCTCAAAACTCTCATTTTCTTTCAAAGATTCAATCTTTATAACATAAAAAGGTTCAGTGACATGACAGGTACCTTGATTGAAGTGTTTTCATTCGTAGATTCAATATTTAGTCATTAAAACACTTTTCGTGAATTCATAGGGAACTTGAATAAGTTAAGCTCGAAACTCTCATTTCCCTTCAAAGATTCAATCTTTATACATTAAAAAGGTCCAGCAGCATAATTGGCATCTTGGTTGAGGTATTTTCATTCAAAGATTCAATATTTAGTCATTAAAGCACTTTCACGACTTTTTTGTCAACTCGAATATGTTTAACTCAAAACTCTCATTTTCTTTCAGAGATACAATACTTATACATGAAAAAGGTCTAGTGACATAATAGTTACCTTGATTGAAGTAATTTCATTCAAAGATTCAATCCTTGCTCATTGAAACACTCATCGTGACGTCAAACGGAATTCGAATAAGTTGAACTCCAAACTCTTATTTTCTTTCAAATATTGAATCTGTATACATTAAAATGGTCTAGAGACTTAATAGGTACCTCGATTGTGGTATTTTCATACAAAAATTCAATCTTTACTCATTAAAACACTCTTTGGGACGTCAAAGGGAACTCCCATAAGTTCAACTCAAAACTCTCATTTTCTTTCAAAGATTCAATCTTTATACATTAAAAAGTTCAAGTGACATAATAGGTACCCTGATTGAGTTAATTTCATTCAAAGATTCAATCTTTACTCATTAAAACACTCTCCGTGACGTCAAAGTGAAATCGAATTAGTTTGACTCAAAACTCTCATTTTATTTCAAAGATTTGATCTTTGTACATTAAAATGGTCTAGTGACTTCATAGGTACCTTGATTGAGGTGTTTTCATTTAAAGATTCAATCTTTACTCATTAAAACATTCTTCGGGACGTCCAGGGGCACTCGAATAAGTTTAACTCAAAGCACTCATTTCCTTTCCAAGGTTCAATCTTTAGACGTTAAAAAGGTCTAGTGACATAATAGGTACCCTGATGGAGGTACTTTCATTCAGAAGGATTCAATCTTTGATCATTAAAACACTCTTCGCGACTTCATAGGGAACTCGAATAAGTTAAACTCAAAACTTTCATTTTCCTTCAGATATTCAATCTTTAGACATTAAAAAGGTCTAGTGAGGTAATACGAACCTTGATTGGGGTAATTTCATTCAAAGATTTAGTTTTTACACTTTAAAACACTCTTCGCGACGTCAAACAAAACTCGAATAAGTTTAACTCAAAACTCTCGTTTTCTTACAAAGATTTAATCTTTATACGTTAAAATGGTCTAGTGACATGATAGGTACCTTGATTGAGGTATTTTCATTCAAAGATTCAATCTTAACTCCTTAAAACACCCTTCGTGACGTCAAAGGGAACTCGAATAAGTTTAACTCAAAACTCTTATTTTATACCTTAAAAATGTCTAGTGACATAATAGGTACCTTGATTGAGCTATTTTCATTCAAGGATTCAATCTTTACTCGATAAAACACTCTTCGCGACCTCATAGGGAACTCAAATAAGTTAAACTCAAAACCCTCATTTTTTTCAATGATTCGATCTTTATACATTAAAAAGGTTTAGTGACATAATAAGTACCTTCATTCAAGGATTCAATCTTTACTCTTTAAAACACTCTTCGGGATGTCAAAAGGAACTCGAATAAGTTTAGCTCAAAACTCTCATTTCTTTTTTTTCAAAGTTTCAATCTTTAAACATTAAAAAGATCGAGTGACATAATAGGTACCTTCATTGGGAACTCGAGTAAGTTAAACCAAAACCCTCATTTTTTTTTTTCAAAGATTCATTCTTTATACATTGAAAAGGTCTAGTGATACAATACGTACATTGATTGAGGTAATTTCACTGAAAGATTCAATCTACACTCAATGAAACACGCATCGTGACGTCAAAGGGAACTCAAATAAGTTGAACTCAAAACTCCTATTTTCTTTCAACGATTAGTGTTTATACATTAAAATGGTCTAGTGTCGTAATAGGAAACTTGATTGAGGTAGTTCAATTCAAAGATTCAATTTTTACTCATTAAAACATTATTCGGGACGTCAAAGGGAACTCGAATAAGTTTAGCTCAAAACTCTCATTTTCTTTCAAAGATTCAATCTTTATAACATAAAAAGGTTCAGTGACATGACAGGTACCTTGATTGAAGTGTTTTCATTCGTAGATTCAATATTTAGTCATTAAAACACTTTTCGTGAATTCATAGGGAACTTGAATAAGTAAGCTCGAAACTCTCATTTCCCTTCAAAGATTCAATCTTTATACATTAAAAAGGTCCAGCAGCATAATTGGCATCTTGGTTGAGGTATTTTCATTCAAAGATTCAATATTTAGTCATTAAAGCACTTTCACGACTTTATTGTCAACTCGAATAAGTTTAACTCAAAACTCTCATTTTCTTTCAGAGATACAATACTTATACGTGAAAAAGGTCTAGTGACATAATAGTTACCTTGATTGAAGTAATTTCATTCAAAGATTCAATCCTTGCTCATTGAAACACTCATCGTGACGTCAAACGGAATTCGAATATGTTGAACTCCAAACTCTTATTTTCTTTCAAATATTGAATCTGTATACATTAAAATGGTCTAGTGACTTAATAGGTACCTCGATTGTGGTATTTTCATACAAAAATTCAATCTTTACTCATTAAAACACTCTTTGGGACGTCAAAGGGAACTCGCATAAGTTCAACCCAAAACTCTCATTTTCTTTCAAAGATTCAATCTTTATACATTAAAAAGTTCAAGTGACATAATAGGTACCCTGATTGAGTTAATTTCATTCAAATATTCAATCTTTACTCATTAAAACACTCTCCGTGACGTCAAAGTGAAATCGAATTAGTTTGACTCAAAACTCTCATTTTATTTCAAAGATTTGATCTTTGTACATTAAAATGGTCTAGTGACTTCATAGGTACCTTGATTGAGGTGTTTTCATTTAAAGATTCAATCTTTACTCATTAAAACATTCTTCGGGACGTCCAGGGGCACTCGAATAAGTTTAACTCAAAACACTCATTTCCTTTCCAAGGTTCAATCTTTATACGTTAAAAAGGTCTCGTGACATAATACGTACCCTGATGGAGGTACTTTCATTCAGAAGGATTCAATCTTTGATCATTAAAACACTCTTCGCGACTGGGAACTCGAATAAGTTAAACTCAAAACTTTCATTTTCCTTCAGATATTGAATCTTTAGACATTAAAAAGGTCTAGTGAGGTAATACGAACCTTGATTGGGGTAATTTCATTCAAAGATTTAGTTTTTACACTTTAAAACACTCTTCGCGACGTCAAACAAAACTCGAATAAGTTTAACTCAAAACTCTCGTTTTCTTACAAAGATTTAATCTTTATACATTAAAATGGTCTAGTGACATGATAGGTACCTTGATTGAGGTATTTTCATTCAAAGATTCAATCTTAAGTCCTTAAAACACCCTTCGTGACGTCAAATGGAACTCGAATAAGTTTAACTCAAAACTCTTATTTTATACCTTAAAAATGTCTAGTGACATAATAGGTACCTTGATTGAGCTATTTTCATTCAAGGATTCAATCTTTACTCGATAAAACACTCTTCGCGACCTCATAGGGAACTCAAATAAGTTAAACTCAAAACCCTCATTTTTTTCAATGATTCGATCTTTATACATTAAAAAGGTTTAGTGACATAAAAAGTACCTTCATTCAAGGATTCAATCTTTACTCTTTAAAACACTCTTCGGGATGTCAAAAGGAACTCGAATAAGTTTAGCTCAAAACTCTCATTTCTTTTTTTTCAAAGTTTCAATCTTTAAACATTAAAAAGATCGAGTGACATAATAGGTACCTTCATTGGGAACTCGAGTAAGTTAAATCAAAACCCTCATTTTTTTTTTTCAAAGATTCATTCTTTATACATTGAAAAGGTCTAGTGATACAATACCTACATTGATTGAGGTAATTTCATTGAAAGATTCAATCTACACTCAATGAAACACGCATCGTGACGTCAAAGGGAACTTAAATAAGTTGAACTCAAAACTCCTATTTTCTTTCAACGATTAGTGTTTATACATTAAAATGGTCTAGTGTCGTAATAGGAAACTTGATTGAGGTAGTTTAATTCAAAGATTCAATTTTTACTCATTAAAACATTATTCGGGACGTCAAAGGGAACTCGAATAAGTTTAGCTCAAAACTCTCATTTTCTTTCAAAGATTCAATCTTTATAACATAAAAAGGTTCAGTGACATGACAGGTACCTTGATTGAAGTGTTTTCATTCGTAGATTCAATATTTAGTCATTAAAACACTTTTCGTGAATTCATAGGGAACTTGAATAAGTTAAGCTCGAAACTCTCATTTCCCTTCAAAGATTCAATCTTTATACATTAAAAAGGTCCAGTAGCACAATTGGCATCTTGGTTGAGATATTTTCATTCAAAGATTCAATATTTAGTCATTAAAACACTTTCACGACTTTATTGTCAACTCGAATAAGTTTAACTCAAAACTCTCATTTTCTTTCAGAAATACAATACTTATACATGAAAAAGGTCTAGTGACATAATAGTTACCTTGATTGAAGTAATTTCATTCAAAGATTCAATCCTTGCTCATTGAAACACTCATCGTGACGTCAAACGGAATTCGAATAAGTTGAACTCCAAACTCTTATTTTCTTTCAAATATTGAATCTGTATACATTAAAATGGTCTAGTGACTTAATAGGTACCTCGATTGTGGTATTTTCATACAAAAATTCAATCTTTACTCATTAAAACACTCTTTGGGACGTCAAAGGGAACTCGCATAAGTTCAACCCAAAACTCTCATTTTCTTTCAAAGATTCAATCTTTATACATTAAAAAGTTCAAGTGACATAATAGGTACCCTGATTGAGTTAATTTCATTCAAAGATTCAATCTTTACTCATTAAAACACTCTCCGTGACGTCAAAGTGAAATCGAATTAGTTTGACTCAAAACTCTCATTTTATTTAAAAGATTTGATCTTTGTACATTAAAATGGTCTAGTGACTTCATAGGTACCTTGATTGAGGTGTTTCCATTTAAAGATTCAATCTTTACTCATTAAAACATTCTTCGGGACGTCCAGGGGCACTCGAATAAGTTTAACTCAAAACACTCATTTCCTTTCCATGGTTCAATCTTTATACGTTAAAAAGGTCTAGTGACATAATAGGTACCCTGATGGAGGTACTTTCATTCAGAAGGATTCAATCTTTGATCATTAAAACACTCTTCGCGACTTCATAGGGAACTCGAATAAGTTAAACTCAAAACTTTCATTTTCCTTCAGATATTCAATCTTTAGACATTAAAAAGGTCTAGTGAGGTAATACGAACCTTGATTGGGGTAATTTCATTCAAAGATTTAGTTTTTACACTTTAAAACACTCTTCGCGACGTCAAACAAAACTCGAATAAGTTTAACTCAAAACTCTCGTTTTCTTACAAGGATTTAATCTTTATACATTAAAATGGTCTAGTGACATGATAGGTACCTTGATTGAGGTATTTTCATTCAAAGATTCAATCTTAACTCCTTAAAACACCCTTCGTGACGTCAAAGGGAACTCGAATAAGTTTAACTCAAAACTCTTATTTTATACCTTAAAAATGTCTAGTGACATAATAGGTACCTTGATTGAGCTATTTTCATTCAAGGATTCAATCTTTACTCGATAAAACACTATTCGCGACCTCATAGGGAACTCAAATAAGTTAAACTCAAAATCTTCATTTTTTTCAATGATTCGATCTTTATACATTAAAAAGGTTTAGTGACATAATAAGTACCTTCATTCAAGGATTCAATCTTTACTCTTTAAAACACTGTTCGGGATGTCAAAAGGAACTCGAATAAGTTTAGCTCAAAACTCTCATTTCTTTTTTTTCAAAGTTTCAATCTTTAAACATTAAAAAGATCGAGTGACATAATAGGTACCTTCATTGGGAACTCGAGTAAGTTAAATCAAAACCCTCATTTTTTTTTTCCAAAGATTCATTCTTTATACATTGAAAAGGTCTAGTGATACAATACGTACATTGATTGAGGTAATTTCACTGAAAGATTCAATCTACACTCAATGAAATACGCATCGTGACGTCAAAGGGAACTCAAATAAGTTGAACTCAAAACTCCTATTTTCTTTCAACGATTAGTGTTTATACATTAAAATGGTCTAGTGTCGTAATAGGAAACTTGATTGAGGTAGTTTAATTCAAAGATTCAATTTTTACTCATTAAAACATTATTCGGGACGTCAAAGGGAACTCTAATAAGTTTAGCTCAAAACTCTCATTTTCTTTCAAAGATTCAATCTTTATAACATAAAAAGGTTCAGTGACATGACAGGTACCTTGATTGAAGTGTTTTCATTCGTAGATTCAATATTTAGTCATTAAAACACTTTTCGTGAATTCATAGGGAACTTGAATAAGTTAAGCTCGAAACTCTCATTTCCCTTCAAAGATTCAACCTTTATACATTAAAAAGGTCCAGTAGCATAATTGGCATCTTGGTTGAGGTATTTTCATTCAAAGATTCAATATTTAGTCATTAAAACACTTTCACGACTTTATTGTCAACTCGAATAAGTTTAACTCAAAACTCTCATTTTCTTTCAGAGATACAATACTTATACATGAAAAAGGTCTAGTGACATAATAGTTACCTTGATTGAAGTAATTTCATTCAAAGATTCAATCCTTGCTCATTGAAACACTCATCGTGACGTCAAACGGAATTCGAATAAGTTGAACTCCAAACTCTTATTTTCTTTCAAATATTGAATCTGTATACATTAAAATGGTCTAGTGACTTAATAGGTACCTCGATTGTGGTATTTTCATACAAAAATTCAATCTTTACTCATTAAAACACTCTTTGGGACGTCAAAGGGAACTCGCATAAGTTCAACTCAAAACTCTCATTTTCTTTCAAAGATTCAATCTTTATACATTAAAAAGTTCAAGTGACATAATAGGTACCCTGATTGAGTTAATTTCATTCAAAGATTCAATCTTTACTCATTAAAACATTCTCCGTGACGTCAAAGTGAAATCGAATTAGTTTGACTCAAAACTCTCATTTTATTTCAAAGATTTGATCTTTGTACATTAAAATGGTCTAGTGACTTCATAGGTACCTTGATTGAGGTGTTTCCATTTAAAGATTCAATCTTTACTCACTAAAACATTCTTCGGGACGTCCAGGGGCACTCGAATAAGTTTAACTCAAAACACTCATTTCCTTTCCAAGGTTCAATCTTTATACGTTAAAAAGGTCTAGTGACATAATAGGTACCCTGATGGAGGTACTTTCATTCAGAAGGATTCAATCTTTGATCATTAAAACACTCTTCGCGACTTCATAGGGAACTCGAATAAGTTAAACTCAAAACTTTCATTTTCCTTCAGATATTCAATCTTAGACATTAAAAAGGTCTAGTGAGGTAATACGAACCTTGATTGGGGTAATTTCATTCAAAGATTTAGTTTTTAAACTTTAAAACACTCTTCGCGACGTCAAACAAAACTCGAATAAGTTTAACTCAAAACTCTCGTTTTCTTACAAAGATTTAATCTTTATACATTAAAATGGTCTAGTGACATGATAGGTACCTTGATTGAGGTATTTTCATTCAAAGATTCAATCTTAACTCCTTAAAACACCCTTCGTGACGTCAAAGGGAACTCGAATAAGTTTAACTCAAAACTCTTATTTTATACCTTAAAAATGTCTAGTGACATAATAGGTACCTTGATTGAGCTATTTTCATTCAAGGATTCAATCTTTACTCGATAAAACACTCTTCGCGACCTCATAGGGAACTCAAATAAGTTAAACTCAAAACCCTCATTTTTTTCAATGATTCGATCTTTATACATTAAAAAGGTTTAGTGACATAATAAGTACCTTCATTCAAGGATTCAATCTTTACTCTTTAAAACACTCTTCGGGATGTCAAAAGGAACTCGAATAAGTTTAGCGCAAAACTCTCATTTCTTTTTTTCAAAGTTTCAATCTTTAAACATTAAAAAGATCGAGTGACATATTAGGTACCTTCATTGGGAACTCGAGTAAGTTAAATCAAAACCCTCATTTTTTTTTTTCAAAGATTCATTCTTTATACATTGAAAAGGTCTAGTGATACAATACATACATTGATTGAGGTAATTTCACTGAAAGATTCAATCTACACTCAATGAAACACGCATCGTGACGTCAAAGGGAACTCAAATAAGTTGAACTCAAAACTCCTATTTTCTTTCAACGATTAGTGTTTATATATTAAAATGGTCTAGTGTCGTAATAGGAAACTTGATTGAGGTAGTTTAATTCAAAGATTCAATTTTTACTCATTAAAACATTATTCGGGACGTCAAAGGGAACTCGAATAAGTTTAGCTCAAAACTCTCATTTTCTTTCAAAGATTCAATCTTTATAACATAAAAAGGTTCAGTGACATGACAGGTACCTTGATTAAAGTGTTTTCATTCGTAAATTCAATATTTAGTCATTAAAACACTTTTCGTGAATTCATAGGGAACTTGAATAAGTTAAACTCGAAACTCTCATTTTCCTTCAAAGATTCAATCTTTATACATTAAAAAGGTCCAGTAGCATAATTGGCATCTTGGTTGAGGTATTTTCATTCAAAGATTCAATATTTAGTCATTAAAACACTTTCACGACTTTATTGTCAACTCGAATAAGTTTAACTCAAAACTCTCATTTTCTTTCAGAGATACAATACTTATACATGAAAAAGGTCTAGTGACATAATAGTTACCTTGATTGAAGTAATTTCATTCAAAGATTCAATCCTTGCTCATTGAAACACTCATCGTGACGTCAAACGGAATTCGAATAAGTTGAACTCCAAACTCTTATTTTCTTTCAAATATTGAATCTGTATACATTAAAATGGTCTAGTGACTTAATAGGTACCTCGATTGTGGTATTTTCATACAAAAATTCAATCTTTACAAATTAAAACACTCTTTGGTACGTCAAAGGGAACTCGCATAAGTTCAACTCAAAACTCTCATTTTCTTTCAAAGATTCAATCTTTATACATTAAAAAGTTCAAGTGACATAATAAGTACCCTGATTAAGTTAATTTCATTCAAAGATTCAATCTTTACTCATTAAAACACTCTCCGTGACGTCAAAGTGAAATCGAATTAGTTTGACTCAAAACTCTCATTTTATTTCAAAGATTTGATCTTTGTACATTAAAATGGTCTAGTGACTTCATAGGTACCTTGATTGAGGTGTTTTCATTTAAAGATTCAATTTTTACTCATTAAAACATTCTTCGGGACGTCCAGGGGCACTCGAATAAGTTTAACTCAAAACACTCATTTCCTTTCCAAGGTTCAATCTTTATACGTTAAAAAGGTCTAGTGACATAATAGGTACCCTGATGGAGGTACTTTCATTCAGAAGGATTCAATCTTTGATCATTAAAACACTCTTCGCGACTTCATAGGGAACTCGAATAAGTTAAACTCAAAACTTTCATTTTCCTTCAGATATTCAATCTTTAGACATTAAAAAGTTCTAGTGACATAATTCAATCTTTACAAATTAAAACACTCTTTGGGACGTCAAAGGGAACTCGCATAAGTTCAACTCAAAACTCTCATTTTCTTTCAAAGATTCAATCTTTATACATTAAAAAGTTCAAGTGACATAATAGGTACCCTGATTGAGTTAATTTCATTCAAAGATTCAATCTTTACTCATTAAAACACTCTCCGTGACGTCCAAGTGAAATCGAATTAGTTTGACTCAAAACTCTCATTTTATTTCAAAGATTTGATCTTTGTACCTTAAAATGGTCTAGTGACTTCATAGGTACCTTGATTGAGGTGTTTTCATTTAAAGATTCAATCTTTACTCATTAAAACATTCTTCGGGACGTCCAGGGGCACTCGAATAAGTTTAACTCAAAACACTCATTTCCTTTCCAAGGTTCAATCTTTAGACGTTAAAAAGGTCTAGTGACATAATAGGTACCCTGATAGAGGTACTTTCATTCAGAAGGATTCCATCTTTGATCATTAAAACACTCTTCACGACTTCATAGGGAACTCGAATAAGTTAAACTCAAAACTTTCATTTTCCTTCAGATATTCAATCTTTAGACATTAAAAAGGTCTAGTGAGGTAATACGAACCTTGATTGGGGTAATTACATTCAAAGATTTAGTTTTTACACTTTAAAACACTCTTCGCGACGTCAAACAAAACTCGAATAAGTTTAACTCAAAACTCTCATTTTCTTACAAAGATTTAATCTTTATACATTAAAATGGTCTAGTGACATGATAGGTACCTTGATTGAGGTATTTTCATTCAAAGATTCAATCTTAACTCCTTAAAACACCCTTCGTGACGTCAAAGGGAACTCGAATAAGTTTAACTCAAAACTCTTATTTTATACCTTAAAAATGTCTAGTGACATAATAGGTACCTTGATTGAGCTATTTTCATTCAAGGATTCAATCTTTACTCGATAAAACACTCTTCGCGACCTCATAGGGAACTCAAATAAGTTAAACTCAAAACCCTCATTTTTTTCAATGATTCGATCTTTATACATTAAAAAGGTTTAGTGACATAATAAGTACCTTCATTCAAGGATTCAATCTTTACTCTTTAAAACACTCTTCGGGATGTCAAAAGGAACTCGAATAAGTTTAGCTCAAAACTCTCATTTCTTTTTTTTCAAAGTTTCAATCTTTAAACATTAAAAAGATCGAGTGACATAATAGGTACCTTCATTGGGAACTCGAGTAAGTTAAATCAAAACTCTCATTTTTTTTTTCAAAGATTCATTCTTTATACATTGAAAAGGTCTAGTGATACAATACGTACATTGATTGAGGTAATTTCACTGAAAGATTCAATCTACGCTCAATGAAACACGCATCGTGACGTCAAAGGGAACTCAAATAAGTTGAACTCAAAACTCCTATTTTCTTTCAACGATTAGTGTTTATACATTAAAATGGTCTAGTGTCGTAATAGGAAACTTGATTGAGGTAGTTTAATTCAAAGATTCAATTTTTACTCATTAAAACATTATTCGGGACGTCAAAGGGAACTCGAATAAGTTTAGCTCAAAACTCTCATTTTCTTTCAAAGATTCAATCTTTATAACATAAAAAGGTTCAGTGACATGACAGGTACCTTGATTGAAGTGTTTTCATTCGTAGATTCAATATTTAGTCATTAAAACACTTTTCGTGAATTCATAGGGAACTTGAATAAGTTAAACTCGAAACTCTCATTTTCCTTCAAAGATTCAATCTTTATACATTAAAAAGGTCCAGTAGCATAATTGGCATCTTGGTTGAGGTATTTTCATTCAAAGATTCAATATTTAGTCATTAAAACACTTTCACGACTTTATTGTCAACTCGAATAAGTTTAACTCAAAACTCTCATTTTCTTTCAGAGATACAATACTTATACATGAAAAAGGTCTAGTGACATAATAGTTACCTTGATTGAAGTAATTTCATTCAAAGATTCAATCCTTGCTCATTGAAACACTCATCGTGACGTCAAACGGAATTCTAATAAGTTGAACTCCAAACTCTTATTTTCTTTCAAATATTGAATCTGTATACATTAAAATGGTCTAGTGACTTAATAGGTACCTCGATTGTGGTATTTTCATACAAAAATTCAATCTTTACTCATTAAAACACTCTTTGGGACGTCAAAGGGAACTCGCATAAGTTCAACTCAAAACTCTCATTTTCTTTCAAAGATTCAATCTTTATACATTAAAAAGTTCAAGTGACATAATAGGTACCCTGATTGAGTTAATTTCATTCAAAGATTCAATCTTTACTCATTAAAACACTCTCCGTGACGTCAAAGGGAAATCGAATTAGTTTGACTCAAAACTCTCATTTTATTTCAAAGATTTGATCTTTGTACATTAAAATGGTCTAGTGACTTCATAGGTACCTTGATTGAGGTGTTTTCATTTAAAGATTCAATCTTTACTCATTAAAACATTCTTCGGGACGTCCAGGGGCACTCGAATAAGTTTAACTCAAAACACTCATTTCCTTTCCAAGGTTCAATCTTTAGACGTTAAAAAGGTCTAGTGACATAATAGGTACCCTGATGGAGGTACTTTCATTCAGAAGGATTCAATCTTTGATCATTAAAACACTCTTCGCGACTTCATAGGGAACTCGAATAAGTTAAACTCAAAACTTTCATTTTCCTTCAGATATTCAATCTTTAGACATTAAAAAGGTCTAGTGAGGTAATACGAACCTTGATTGGGGTAATTTCATTCAAAGATTTAGTTTTTACACTTCAAAACACTCTTCGCGACGTCAAACAAAACTCGAATAAGTTTAACTCAAAACTCTCGTTTTCTTACAAGGATTTAATCTTTATACATTAAAATGGTCTAGTGACATGATAGGTACCTTGATTGAGGTATTTTCATTCAAAGATTCAATCTTAACTCCTTAAAACACCCTTCGTGACGTCAAATGGAGCTCGAATAAGTTTAACTCAAAACTCTTATTTTATACCTTAAAAATGTCTAGTGACATAATAGGTACCTTGATTGAGCTATTTTCATTCAAGGATTCAATCTTTACTCGATAAAACACTCTTCGCGACCTCATAGGGAACTCAAATAAGTTAAACTCAAAACCCTCATTTTTTTCAATGATTCGATCTTTATACATTAAAAAGGTTTAGTGACATAATAAGTACCTTCATTCAAGGATTCAATCTTTACTCTTTAAAACACTCTTCGGGATGTCAAAAGGAACTCGAATAAGTTTAGCTCAAAACTCTCATTTCTTTTTTTTCAAAGTTTCAATCTTTAAACATTAAAAAGATCGAGTGACATAATAGGTACCTTCATTGGGAACTCGAGTAAGTTAAATCAAAACCCTCATTTTTTTTTTTTCAAAGATTCATTCTTTATACATTGAAAAGGTCTAGTGATACAATACGTACATTGATTGAGGTAATTTTACTGAAAGATTCAATCTACACTCAATGAAACACGCATCGTGACGTCAAAGGGAACTCAAATAAGTTGAACTCAAAACTCCTATTTTCTTTCAACGATTAGTGTTTATACATTAAAATGGTCTAGTGTCGTAATAGAAAACTTGATTGAGGTAGTTTAATTCAAAGATTCAATTTTTACTCATTAAAACATTATTCGGGACGTCAAAGGGAACTCGAATAAGTTTAGCTCAAAACTCTCATTTTCTTTCAAAGATTCAATCTTTATAACATAAAAAGGTTCAGTGACATGACAGGTACCTTGATTGAAGTGTTTTCATTCGTAGATTCAATATTTAGTCATTAAAACACTTTTCGTGAATTCATAGGGAACTTGAATAAGTTAAGCTCGAAACTCTCATTTCCCTTCAAAGATTCAATCTTTATACATGAAAAAGTTCCAGTAGCATAATTGGCATCTTGGTTGAGGTATTTTCATTCAAAGATTCAATATTTAGTCATTAAAACACTTTCACGACTTTATTGTCAACTCGAATAAGTTTAACTCAAAACTCTCATTTTCTTTCAGAGATACAATACTTATACATGAAAAAGGTCTAGTGACATAATAGTTGCCTTGATTGAAGTAATTTCATTCAAAGATTCAATCCTTGCTCATTGAAACACTCATCGTGACGTCAAACGGAATTCGAATAAGTTGAACTCCAAACTCTTATTTTCTTTCAAATATTGAATCTGTATACATTAAAATGGTCTAGTGACTTAATAAGTACCTCGATTGTGGTATTTTCATACAAAAATTCAATCTTTACTCATTAAAACACTCTTTGGGACGTCAAAGGGAACTCGCATAAGTTCAACTCAAAACTCCCATTTTCTTTCAAAGATTCAATCTTTATACATTAAAAAGTTCAAGTGACATAATAGGTACCCTGATTGAGTTAATTTCATTCAAAGATTCAATCTTTACTCATTAAAACACTCTCCGTGACGTCAAAGTGAAATCGAATTAGTTTGACTCAAAACTCTCATTTTATTTCAAAGATTTGATCTTTGTACATTAAAATGGTCTAGTGACTTCATAGGTACCTTGATTGAGGTGTTTTCATTTAAAGATTCAATCTTTACTCATTAAAACATTATTCGGGACGTCCAGGGGCACTCGAATAAGTTTAACTCAAAACACTCATTTCCTTTCCAAGGTTCAATCTTTAGACGTTAAAAAGGTCTAGTGACATAATAGGTACCTTGATGGAGGTACTTTCATTCAGAAGGATTCAATCTTTGATCATTAAAACACTCTTCGCGACTTCATAGGGAACTCGAATAAGTTAAACTCAAAACTTTCATTTTCCTTCAGATATTCAATCTTTAGACATTAAAAAGGTCTAGTGAGGTAATACGAACCTTGATTGGGGTAATTTCATTCAAAGATTTAGTTTTTACACTTTAAAACACTCTTCGCGACGTCAAACAAAACTCGAATAAGTTTAACTCAAAACTCTCGTTTTCTTACAAAGATTTAATCTTTATACATTAAAATGGTCTAGTGACATGATAGGTACCTTGATTGAGGTATTTTCATTCAAAGATTCAATTTTAACTCCTTAAAACACCCTTCGTGATGTCAAAGAGAACTCGAATAAGTTTAACTCAAAACTCTTATTTTATACCTTAAAAATGTCTAGTGACATAATAGGTACCTTGATTGAGCTATTTTCATTCAAGGATTCAATCTTTACTCGATAAAACACTCTTCGCGACCTCATAAGGAACTCAAATAAGTTAAACTCAAAACCCTCATTTTTTTCAATGATTCGATCTTTATACATTAAAAAGGTTTAGTGACATAATAAGTACCTTCATTCAAGGATTCAATCTTTACTCTTTAAAACACTCTTCGGGATGTCAAAAGGAACTCGAATAAGTTTAGCTCAAAACTCTCATTTCTTTTTTTTCAAAGTTTCAATCTTTAAACATTAAAAAGATCGAGTGACATAATAGGTACCTTCATTGGGAACTCGAGTAAGTTAAATCAAAACGCTCATTTTTTTTTTTCAAAGATACATTCTTTATACATTGAAAAGGTCTAGTGATACAATACGTACATTGATTGAGGTAATTTCACTGAAAGATTCAATCTACACTCAATGAAACACGCATCGTGACGTCAAAGGGAACTCAAATAAGTTGAACTCAAAACTCCTATTTTCTTTCAACGATTAGTGTTTATACATTAAAATGGTCTAGTGTCGTAATAGGAAACTTGATTGAGGTAGTTCAATTCAAAGATTCAATTTTTACTCATTAAAACATTATTCGGGACGTTAAAGGGAACTCGAATAAGTTTAGCTCAAAACTCTCATTTTCTTTCAAAGATTCAATCTTTATACATTAAAAAGTTCAAGTGACATAATAAGTACCCTGATTGAGTTAATTTCATTCAAAGATTCAATCTTTACTCATTAAAACACTCTCCGTGACGTCAAAGTGAAATCGAATTAGTTTGACTCAAAACTCTCATTTTATTTCAAAGATTTGATCTTTGTACATTAAAATGGTCTAGTGACTTCATAGGTACCATGATTGAGGTGTTTTCATTTAAAGATTCAATCTTTACTCATTAAAACATTCTTCGGGACGTCCAGGGGCACTCGAATAAGTTTAACTCAAAACACTCATTTCCTTTCCAAGGTTCAATCTTTATACGTTAAAAAGGTCTCGTGACATAATAGGTACCCTGATGGAGGTACTTTCATTCAGAAGGATTCAATCTTTGATCATTAAAACACTCTTCGCGACTGGGAACTCGAATAAGTTAAACTCAAAACTTTCATTTTCCTTCAGATATTCAATCTTTAGACATTAAAAAGGTCTAGTGAGGTAATACGAACCTTGATTGGGGTAATTTCATTCAAAGATTTAGTTTTTACACTTTAAAACACTCTTCGCGACGTCAAACAAAACTCGAATAAGTTTAACTCAAAACTCTCGTTTTCTTACAAAGATTTAATCTTTATACATTAAAATGGTCTAGTGACATGATAGGTACCTTGATTGAGGTATTTTCATTCAAAGATTCAATCTTAACTCCTTAAAACACCCTTCGTGACGTCAAAGGGAACTCGAATAAGTTTAACTCAAAACTCTTATTTTATACCTTAAAAATGTCTAGTGACATAATAGGTACCTTGATTGAGCTATTTTCATTCAAGGATTCAATCTTTACTCGATAAAACACTCTTCGCGACCTCATAGGGAACTCAAATAAGTTAAACTCAAAACCCTCATTTTTTTCAATGATTCGATCTTTATACATTAAAAAGGTTTAGTGACATAAAAAGTACCTTCATTCAAGGATTCAATCTTTACTCTTTAAAACACTCTTCGGGATGTCAAAAGGAACTCAAATAAGTTTAGCTCAAAACTCTCATTTCTTTTTTTTCAAAGTTTCAATCTTTAAACATTAAAAAGATCGAGTGACATAATAGGTACCTTCATTGGGAACTCGAGTAAGTTAAATCAAAACCCTCATTTTTTTTTTTCAAAGATTCATTCTTTATCCATTGAAAAGGTCTAGTGATACAATACGTACATTGATTGAGGTAATTTCACTGAAAGATTCAATCTACACTCAATAAAACACGCATCGTGACGTCAAAGGGAACTCAAATAAGTTGAACTCAAAACTCTTATTTTCTTTCAACGATTAGTGTTTATACATTAAAATGGTCTAGTGTCGTAATAGGAAACTTGATTGAGGCAGTTTAATTCAAAGATTCAATTTTTACTCATTAAAACATTATTCGGGACGTCAAAGGGAACTCGAATAAGTTTAGCTCAAAACTCTCATTTTCTTTCAAAGATTCAATCTTTATAACATAAAAAGGTTCAGTGACATGACAGGTACCTTGATTGAAGTGTTTTCATTCGTAGATTCAATATTTAGTCATTAAAACACTTTTCGTGAATACATAGGGAACTTGAATAAGTTAAGCTCGAAACTCTCATTTCCCTTCAAAGATTCAATCTTTATACATTAAAAAGGTCCAGTAGCATAATTGGCATCTTGGTTGAGGTATTTTCATTCAAAGATTCAATATTTAGTCATTAAAACAGTTTCACGACTTTATTGTCAACTCGAATAAATTTAACTCAAAACTCTCATTTTCTTTCAGAGATACAATACTTATACATGAAAAAGGTCTAGTGACATAATAGTTACCTTGATTGAAGTAATTTCATTCAAAGATTCAATCCTTGCTCATTGAAACACTCATCGTGACGTCAAACGGAATTCGAATAAGTTGAACTCCAAACTCTTATTTTCTTTCAAATATTGAATCTGTATACATTAAAATGGTCTAGTGACTTAATAGGTACCTCGATTGTGGTATTTTCATACAAAAATTCAATCTTTACTCATTAAAACACTATTTTGGACGTCAAAGGGAACTCGCATAAGTTCAACTCAAAACTCTCATTTTCTTTCAAAGATTCAATCTTTATACATTAAAAAGTTCAAGTGACATAATAGGTACCGTGATTGAGTTAATTTCATTCAAAGATTCAATCTTTACTCATTAAAACACTCTCCGTGACGTCAAAGTGAAATCGAATTAGTTTGACTCAAAACTCTCATTTTATTTCAAAGATTTGATCTTTGTACATTAAAATGGTCTAGTGACTTCATAGGTACCTTGATTGAGGTGTTATCATTTAAAGATTCAATCTTTACTCATTAAAACATTCTTCGGGACGTCCAGGGGCACTCGAATAAGTTTAACTCAAAACACTCATTTCCTTTCCAAGGTTCAATCTTTATACGTTAAAAAGGTCTCGTGACATAATAGGTACCCTGATGGAGGTACTTTCATTCAGAAGGATTCAATCTTTGATCATTAAAACACTCTTCGCGACTGGGAACTCGAATAAGTTAAACTCAAAACTTTCATTTTCCTTCAGATATTGAATCTTTAGACATTAAAAAGGTCTAGTGAGGTAATACGAACCTTGATTGGGGTAATTTCATTCAAATATTTAGTTTTTACACTTTAAAACACTCTTCGCGACGTCAAACAAAACTCGAATAAGTTTAACTCAAAACTCTCGTTTTCTTACAAAGATTTAATCTTTATACATTAAAATGGTCTAGTGACATGATAGGTACCTTGATTGAGGTATTTTCATTCAAAGATTCAATCTTAACTCCTTAAAACACCCTTCGTGACGTCAAATGGAACTCGAATAAGTTTAACTCAAAACTCTTATTTTATACCTTAAAAATGTCTAGTGACATAATAGGTACCTTGATTGAGCTATTTTCATTCAAGGATTCAATCTTTACTCGATAAAACACTCTTCGCAACCTCATAGGGAACTCAAATAAGTTAAACTCAAAACCCTCATTTTTTTCAATGATTCGATCTTTATACATTAAAAAGGTTTAGTGACATAAAAAGTACCTTCATTCAAGGATTCAATCTTTACTCTTTAAAACACTCTTCGGGATGTCAAAAGGAACTCGAATAAGTTTAGCTCAAAACTCTCATTTCTTTTTTTTCAAAGTTTCAATCTTTAAACATTAAAAAGATCGAGTGACATAATAGGTACCTTCATTGGGAACTCGAGTAAGTTAAATCAAAACCCTCATTTTTTTTTTCAAAGATTCATTCTTTATACATTGAAAAGGTCTAGTGATACAATACGTACATTGATTGAGGTAATTTCATTGAAACATTCAATCTACACTCAATGAAACACGCATCGTGACGTCAAAGGGAACTCAAATAAGTTGAACTCAAAACTCCTATTTTCTTTCAACGATTAGTGTTTATACATTAAAATGGTCTAGTGTCGTAATAGGAAACTTGATTGAGGTAGTTTAATTCAAAGATTCAATTTTTACTCATTAAAACATTATTCGGGACGTCAAAGGGAACTCGAATAAGTTTAGCTCAAAACTCTCATTTTCTTTCAAAGATTCAATCTTTATAACATAAAAAGGTTCAGTGACATGACAGGTACCTTGATTGAAGTGTTTTCATTCGTAGATTCAACATTTAGTCATTAAAACACTTTTCGTGAATTCATAGGGAACTTGAATAAGTTAAGCTCGAAACTCTCATTTCCCTTCAAAGATTCAATCTTTATACATTAAAAAGGTCCAGTAGCATAATTGGCATCTTGGTTGAGGTATTTTCATTCAAAGATTCAATATTTAGTCATTAAAACACTTTCATGACTTTATTGTCAACTCGAATAAGTTTAACTCAAAACTCTCATTTTCTTTCAGAAATACAATACTTATACATGAAAAAGGTCTAGTGACATAATAGTTACCTTGATTGAAGTAATTTCATTCAAAGATTCAATCCTTGCTCATTGAAACACTCATCGTGACGTCAAACGGAATTCGAATAAGTTGAACTCCAAACTCTTATTTTCTTTCAAATATTGAATCTGTATACATTAAAATGGTCTAGTGACTTAATAGGTACCTCGATTGTGGTATTTTCATACAAAAATTCAATCTTTATTCATTAAAACACTCTTTGGGACGTCAAAGGGAACTCGCATAAGTTCAACCCAAAACTCTCATTTTCTTTCAAAGATTCAATCTTTATACATTAAAAAGTTCAAGTGACATAATAGGTACCCTGATTGAGTTAATTTCATTCAAAGATTCAATCTTTACTCATTAAAACACTCTCCGTGACGTCAAAGTGAAATCGAATTAGTTTGACTCAAAACTCTCATTTTATTTCAAAGATTTGATCTTTGTACATTAAAATGGTCTAGTGACTTCATAGGTACCTTGATTGAGGTGTTTCCATTTAAAGATTCAATCTTTACTCATTAAAACATTCTTCGGGACGTCCAGGGGCACTCGAATAAGTTTAACTCAAAACACTCATTTCCTTTCCATGGTTCAATCTTTATACGTTAAAAAGGTCTAGTGACATAATAGGTACCCTGATGGAGGTACTTTCATTCAGAAGGATTCAATCTTTGATCTTTAAAACACTCTTCGCGACTTCATAGGGAACTCGAATAAGTTAAACTCAAAACTTTCATTTTCCTTCAGATATTCAATCTTTAGACATTAAAAAGGTCTAGTGAGGTAATACGAACCTTTATTGGGGTAATTTCATTCAAAGATTTAGTTTTTACACTTTAAAACACTCTTCGCGACGTCAAACAAAACTCGAATAAGTTTAACTCAAAACTCTCGTTTTCTTACAAGGATTTAATCTTTATACATTAAAATGGTCTAGTGACATGATAGGTACCTTGATTGAGGTATTTTCATTCAAAGATTCAATCTTAACTCCTGAAAACACCTTTCGTGACGTCAAAGGGAACTCGAATAAGTTTAACTCAAAACTCTTATTTTATACCTTAAAAATGTCTAGTGACATAATAGGTACCTTGATTGAGCTATTTTCATTCAAGGATTCAATCTTTACTCGATAAAACACTATTCGCGACCTCATAGGGAACTCAAATAAGTTAAACTCAAAACCTTCATTTTTTTCAATGATTCGATCTTTATACATTAAAAAGGTTTAGTGACATAATAAGTACCTTCATTCAAGGATTCAATCTTTACTCTTTAAAACACTGTTCGGGATGTCAAAAGGAACTCGAATAAGTTTAGCTCAAAACTCTCATTCCTTTTTTTTCAAAGTTTCAATCTTTAAACATTAAAAAGATCGAGTGACATAATAGGTACCTTCATTGGGAACTCGAGTAAGTTAAATCAAAACCCTCATTTTTTTTTTCAAAGATTCATTCTTTATACATTGAAAAGGTCTAGTGATACACTACGTACATTGATTGAGGTAATTGCACTGAAAGTTTCAATCTACACTCAATGAAACACGCATCGTGACGTCAAAGGGAACTCAAATAAGTTGAACTCAAAACACCTATTTTCTTTCAACGATTAGTGTTTATACATTAAAATGGTCTAGTGTCGTAATAGGAAACTTGATTGAGGTAGTTTAATTCAAAGATTCAATTTTTACTCATTAAAACATTATTCGGGACGTCAAAGGGAACTCTAATAAGTTTAGCTCAAAACTCTCATTTTCTTTCAAAGATTCAATCTTTATAACATAAAAAGGTTCAGTGACATGACAGGTACCTTGATTGAAGTGTTTTCATTCGTAGATTCAATATTTAGTCATTAAAACACTTTTCGTGAATTCATAGGGAACTTGAATAAGTTAAGCTCGAAACTCTCATTTCCCTTCAAAGATTCAATCTTTATACATTAAAAAGGTCCAGTAGCATAATTGGCATCTTGGTTGAGGTATTTTCATTCAAAGATTCAATATTTAGTCATTAAAACACTTTCACGACTTTATTGTCAACTCGAATAAGTTTAACTCAAAACTCTCATTTTCTTTCAGAGATACAATACTTATACATGAAAAAGGTCTAGTGACATAATAGTTACCTTGATTGAAGTAATTTCATTCAAAGATTCAATCCTTGCTCATTGAAACACTCATCGTGACGTCAAACGGAATTCGAATAAGTTGAACTCCAAACTCTTATTTTCTTTCAAATATTGAATCTGTATACATTAAAATGGTCTAGTGACTTAATAGGTACCTCGATTGTGGTATTTTCATACAAAAATTCAATCTTTACTCATTAAAACACTCTTTGGGACGTCAAAGGGAACTCGCATAAGTTCAACTCAAAACTCTCATTTTCTTTCAAAGATTCAATCTTTATACATTAAAAAGTTCAAGTGACATAATAGGTACCCTGATTGAGTTAATTTCATTCAAAGATTCAATCTTTACTCATTAAAACACTCTCCGTGACGTCAAAGTGAAATCGAATTAGTTTGACTCAAAACTCTCATTTTATTTCAAAGATTTGATCTTTGTACATTAAAATGGTCTAGTGACTTCATAGGTACCTTGATTGAGGTGTTTCCATTTAAAGATTCAATCTTTACTCACTAAAACATTCTTCGGGACGTCCAGGGGCACTCGAATAAGTTTAACTCAAAACACTCATTTCCTTTCCAAGGTTCAATCTTTATACGTTAAAAAGGTCTAGTGACATAATAGGTACCCTGATGGAGGTACTTTCATTCAGAAGGATTTAATCTTTGATCATTAAAACACTCTTCGCGACTTCATAGGGAACTCGATAAAGTTAAACTCAAAACTTTCATTTTCCTTCAGATATTCAATCTTAGACATTAAAAAGGTCTAGTGAGGTAATACGAACCTTGATTGGGGTAATTTCATTCAAAGATTTAGTTTTTAAACTTTAAAACACTCTTCGCGACGTCAAACAAAACTCGAATAAGTTTAACTCAAAACTCTCGTTTTCTTACAAAGATTTAATCTTTATACATTAAAATGGTCTAGTGACATGATAGGTACCTTGATTGAGGTATTTTCATTCAAAGATTCAATCTTAACTCCTTAAAACACCCTTCGTGATGTCAAAGGGAACTCGAATAAGTTTAACTCAAAACTCTTATTTTATACCTTAAAAATGTCTAGTGACATAATAGGTACCTTGATTGAGCTATTTTCATTCAAGGATTCAATCTTTACTCGATAAAACACTCTTCGCGACCTCATAGGGAACTCAAATAAGTTAAACTCAAAACCCTCATTTTTTTCAATGATTCGATCTTTATACATTAAAAAGGTTTAGTGACATAATAAGTACCTTCATTCAAGGATTCAATCTTTACTCTTTAAAACACTCTTCGGGATGTCAAAAGGAACTCGAATAAGTTTAGCTCAAAACTCTCATTTCTTTTTTTCAAAGTTTCAATCTTTAAACATTAAAAAGATCGAGTGACATAATAGGTACCTTCATTGGGAACTCGAGTAAGTTAAATCAAAACCCTCATTTTTTTTTTTCAAAGATTCATTCTTTATACATTGAAAAGGTCTAGTGATACAATACATACATTGATTGAGGTAATTTCACTGAAAGATTCAATCTACACTCAATGAAACACGCATCGTGACGTCAAAGGGAACTCAAATAAGTTGAACTCAAAACTCCTATTTTCTTTCAACGATTAGTGTTTATACATTAAAATGGTCTAGTGTCGTAATAGGAAACTTGATTGAGGTAGTTTAATTCAAAGATTCAATTTTTACTCATTAAAACATTATTCGGGACGTCAAAGGGAACTCGAATAAGTTTAGCTCAAAACTCTCATTTTCTTTCAAAGATTCAATCTTTATAACATAAAAAGGTTCAGTGACATGACAGGTACCTTGATTGAAGTGTTTTCATTCGTAGATTCAATATTTAGTCATTAAAACACTTTTCGTGAATTCATAGGGAACTTGAATAAGTTAAACTCGAAACTCTCATTTTCCTTCAAAGATTCAATCTTTATACATTAAAAAGGTCCAGTAGCATAATTGGCATCTTGTTGAGGTATTTTCATTCAAAGATTCAATATTTAGTCATTAAAACACTTTCACGACTTTATTGTCAACTCGAATAAGTTTAACTCAAAACTCTCATTTTCTTTCAGAGATACAATACTTATACATGAAAAAGGTCTAGTGACATAATAGTTACCTTGATTGAAGTAATTTCATTCAAAGATTCAATCATTGCTCATTGAAACACTCATCGTGACGTCAAACGGAATTCGAATAAGTTGAACTCCAAACTCTTATTTTCTTTCAAATATTGAATCTGTATACATTAAAATGGTCTAGTGACTTAATAGGTACCTCGATTGTGGTATTTTCATACAAAAATTCAATCTTTACAAATTAAAACACTCTTTGGGACGTCAAAGGGAACTCGCATAAGTTCAACTCAAAACTCTCATTTTCTTTCAAAGATTCAATCTTTATACATTAAAAAGTTCAAGTGACATAATAAGTACCCTGATTGAGATAATTTCATTCAAAGATTCAATCTTTACTCATTAAAACACTCTCCGTGACGTCAAAGTGAAATCGAATTAGTTTGACTCAAAACTCTCATTTTATTTCAATTAAAATGGTCTAGTGACTTCATAGGTACCTTGATTGAGGTGTTTTCATTTAAAGATTCAATTTTTACTCATTAAAACATTCTTCGGGACGTCCAGGGGCACTCGAATAAGTTTAACTCAAAACACTCATTTCCTTTCCAAGGTTCAATCTTTATACGTTAAAAAGGTCTAGTGACATAATAGGTACCCTGATGGAGGTACTTTCATTCAGAAGGATTCAATCTTTGATCATTAAAACACTCTTCGCGACTTCATAGGGAACTCGAATAAGTTAAACTCAAAACTTTCATTTTCCTTCAGATATTCAATCTTTAGACATTAAAAAGTTCTAGTGACATAATTCAATCTTTACAAATTAAAACACTCTTTGGGACGTCAAAGGGAACTCGCATAAGTTCAACTCAAAACTCTCATTTTCCTTCAGATATTCAATCTTTATACATTAAAAAGTTCAAGTGACATAATAGGTACCCTGATTGAGTTAATTTCATTCAAAGATTCAATCTTTACTCATTAAAACACTCTCCGTGATGTCAAAGTGAAATCGAATTAGTTTGACTCAAAACTCTCATTTTATTTCAAAGATTTGATCTTTGTACATTAAAATGGTCTAGTGACATGATAGGTACCTTGATTGAGGTATTTTCATTCAAAGATTCAATCTTAACTCCTTAAAACACCCTTCGTGACGTCAAAGGGAACTCGAATAAGTTTAACTCAAAACTCTTATTTTATACCTTAAAAATGTCTAGTGACATAATAGGTACCTTGATTGAGCTATTTTCATTCAAGGATTCAATCTTTACTCGATAAAACACTCTTCGCGACCTCATAGGGAACTCAAATAAGTTAAACTCAAAACCCTCATTTTTTTCAATGATTCGATCTTTATACATTAAAAAGGTTTAGTGACATAATAAGTACCTTCATTCAAGGATTCAATCTTTACTCTTTAAAACACTCTTCGGGATGTCAAAAGGAACTCGAATAAGTTTAGCTCAAAACTCTCATTTCTTTTTTTCAAAGTTTCAATCTTTAAACATTAAAAAGATCGAGTGACATAATAGGTACCTTCATTGGGAACTCGAGTAAGTTAAATCAAAACCCTCATTTTTTTTTTTCAAAGATTCATTCTTTATACATTGAAAAGGTCTAGTGATACAATACATACATTGATTGAGGTAATTTCACTGAAAGATTCAATCTACAGTCAATGAAACACGCATCGTGACGTCAAAGGGAACTCAAATAAGTTGAACTCAAAACTCCTATTTTCTTTCAACGATTAGTGTTTATATATTAAAATGGTCTAGTGTCGTAATAGGAAACTTGATTGAGGTAGTTTAATTCAAAGATTCAATTTTTACTCATTAAAACATTATTCGGGACGTCAAAGGGAACTCGAATAAGTTTAGCTCAAAACTCTCATTTTCTTTCAAAGATTCAATCTTTATAACATAAAAAGGTTCAGTGACATGACAGGTACCTTGATTGAAGTGTTTTCATTCGTAGATTCAATATTTAGTCATTAAAACACTTTTCGTGAATTCATAGGGAACTTGAATAAGTTAAACTCGAAACTCTCATTTTCCTTCAAAGATTCAATCTTTATACATTAAAAAGGTCCAGTAGCATAATTGGCATCTTGTTGAGGTATTTTCATTCAAAGATTCAATATTTAGTCATTAAAACACTTTCACGACTTTATTGTCAACTCGAATAAGTTTAACTCAAAACTCTCATTTTCTTTCAGAGATACAATACTTATACATGAAAAAGGTCTAGTGACATAATAGTTACCTTGATTGAAGTAATTTCATTCAAAGATTCAATCATTGCTCATTGAAACACTCATCGTGACGTCAAACGGAATTCGAATAAGTTGAACTCCAAACTCTTATTTTCTTTCAAATATTGAATCTGTATACATTAAAATGGTCTAGTGACTTAATAGGTACCTCGATTGTGGTATTTTCATACAAAAATTCAATCTTTACAAATTAAAACACTCTTTGGGACGTCAAAGGGAACTCGCATAAGTTCAACTCAAAACTCTCATTTTCTTTCAAAGATTCAATTTTTATACATTAAAAAGTTCAAGTGACATAATAAGTACCCTGATTGAGTTAATTTCATTCAAAGATTCAATCTTTACTCATTAAAACACTCTCCGTGACGTCAAAGTGAAATCGAATTAGTTTGACTCAAAACTCTCATTTTATTTCAAAGATTTGATCTTTGTACATTAAAATGGTCTAGTGACTTCATAGGTACCTTGATTGAGGTGTTTTCATTTAAAGATTCAATTTTTACTCATTAAAACATTCTTCGGGACGTCCAGGGGCACTCGAATAAGTTTAACTCAAAACACTCATTTCCTTTCCAAGGTTCAATCTTTATACGTTAAAAAGGTCTAGTGACATAATAGGTACCCTGATGGAGGTACTTTCATTCAGAAGGATTCAATCTTTGATCATTAAAACACTCTTCGCGACTTCATAGGGAACTCGAATAAGTTAAACTCAAAACTTTCATTTTCCTTCAGATATTCAATCTTTAGACATTAAAAAGTTCTAGTGACATAATTCAATCTTTACAAATTAAAACACTCTTTGGGACGTCAAAGGGAACTCGCATAAGTTCAACTCAAAACTCTCATCCTTCAGATATTCAATCTTTATACATTAAAAAGTTCAAGTGACATAATAGGTACCCTGATTGAGTTAATTTCATTCAAAGATTCAATCTTTACTCATTAAAACACTCTCCGTGATGTCAAAGTGAAATCGAATTAGTTTGACTCAAAACTCTCATTTTATTTCAAAGATTTGATCTTTGTACATTAAAATGGTCTAGTGACATGATAGGTACCTTGATTGAGGTATTTTCATTCAAAGATTCAATCTTAACTCCTTAAAATACCCTTCGTGACGTCAAAGGGAACTCGAATAAGTTTAACTCAAAACTCTTATTTTATACCTTAAAAATGTCTAGTGACATAATAGGTACCTTGATTGAGCTATTTTCATTCAAGGATTCAATCTTTACTCGATAAAACACTCTTCGCGACCTCATAGGGAACTCAAATAAGTTAAACTCAAAACCCTCATTTTTTTCAATGATTCGATCTTTATACATTAAAAAGGTTTAGTGACATAATAAGTACCTTCATTCAAGGATTCAATCTTTACTCTTTAAAACACTCTTCGGGATGTCAAAAGGAACTCGAATAAGTTTAGCTCAAAACTCTCATTTCTTTTTTTCAAAGTTTCAATCTTTAAACATTAAAAAGATCGAGTGACATAATAGGTACCTTCATTGGGAACTCGAGTAAGTTAAATCAAAACCCTCATTTTTTTTTTTCAAAGATTCATTCTTTATACATTGAAAAGGTCTAGTGATACAATACATACATTGATTGAGGTAATTTCACTGAAAGATTCAATCTACAGTCAATGAAACACGCATCGTGACGTCAAAGGGAACTCAAATAAGTTGAACTCAAAACTCCTATTTTCTTTCAACGATTAGTGTTTATATATTAAAATGGTCTAGTGTCGTAATAGGAAACTTGATTGAGGTAGTTTAATTCAAAGATTCAATTTTTACTCATTAAAACATTATTCGGGACGTCAAAGGGAACTCGAATAAGTTTAGCTCAAAACTCTCATTTTCTTTCAAAGATTCAATCTTTATAACATAAAAAGGTTCAGTGACATGACAGGTACCTTGATTGAAGTGTTTTCATTCGTAGATTCAATATTTAGTCATTAAAACACTTTTCGTGAATTCATAGGGAACTTGAATAAGTTAAACTCGAAACTCTCATTTTCCTTCAAAGATTCAATCTTTATACATTAAAAAGGTCCAGTAGCATAATTGGCATCTTGTTGAGGTATTTTCATTCAAAGATTCAATATTTAGTCATTAAAACACTTTCACGACTTTATTGTCAACTCGAATAAGTTTAACTCAAAACTCTCATTTTCTTTCAGAGATACAATACTTATACATGAAAAAGGTCTAGTGACATAATAGTTACCTTGATTGAAGTAATTTCATTCAAAGATTCAATCATTGCTCATTGAAACACTCATCGTGACGTCAAACGGAATTCGAATAAGTTGAACTCCAAACTCTTATTTTCTTTCAAATATTGAATCTGTATACATTAAAATGGTCTAGTGACTTAATAGGTACCTCGATTGTGGTATTTTCATACAAAAATTCAATCTTTACAAATTAAAACACTCTTTGGGACGTCAAAGGGAACTCGCATAAGTTCAACTCAAAACTCTCATTTTCTTTCAAAGATTCAATCTTTATACATTAAAAAGTTCAAGTGACATAATAAGTACCCTGATTGAGTTAATTTCATTCAAAGATTCAATCTTTACTCATTAAAACACTCTCCGTGACGTCAAAGTGAAATCGAATTAGTTTGACTCAAAACTCTCATTTTATTTCAAAGATTTGATCTTTGTACATTAAAATGGTCTAGTGACTTCATAGGTACCTTGATTGAGGTGTTTTCATTTAAAGATTCAATTTTTACTCATTAAAACATTCTTCGGGACGTCCAGGGGCACTCGAATAAGTTTAACTCAAAACACTCATTTCCTTTCCAAGGTTCAATCTTTATACGTTAAAAAGGTCTAGTGACATAATAGGTACCCTGATGGAGGTACTTTCATTCAGAAGGATTCAATCTTTGATCATTAAAACACTCTTCGCGACTTCATAGGGAACTCGAATAAGTTAAACTCAAAACTTTCATTTTCCTTCAGATATTCAATCTTTAGACATTAAAAAGTTCTAGTGACATAATTCAATCTTTACAAATTAAAACACTCTTTGGGACGTCAAAGGGAACTCGCATAAGTTCAACTCAAAACTCTCATCCTTCAGATATTCAATCTTTATACATTAAAAAGTTCAAGTGACATAATAGGTACCCTGATTGAGTTAATTTCATTCAAAGATTCAATCTTTACTCATTAAAACACTCTCCGTGATGTCAAAGTGAAATCGAATTAGTTTGACTCAAAACTCTCATTTTATTTCAAAGATTTGATCTTTGTACATTAAAATGGTCTAGTGACATGATAGGTACCTTGATTGAGGTATTTTCATTCAAAGATTCAATCTTAACTCCTTAAAATACCCTTCGTGACGTCAAAGGGAACTCGAATAAGTTTAACTCAAAACTCTTATTTTATACCTTAAAAATGTCTAGTGACATAATAGGTACCTTGATTGAGCTATTTTCATTCAAGGATTCAATCTTTACTCGATAAAACACTCTTCGCGACCTCATAGGGAACTCAAATAAGTTAAACTCAAAACCCTCATTTTTTTCAATGATTCGATCTTTATACATTAAAAAGGTTTAGTGACATAATAAGTACCTTCATTCAAGGATTCAATCTTTACTCTTTAAAACACTCTTCGGGATGTCAAAAGGAACTCGAATAAGTTTAGCTCAAAACTCTCATTTCTTTTTTTCAAAGTTTCAATCTTTAAACATTAAAAAGATCGAGTGACATAATAGGTACCTTCATTGGGAACTCGAGTAAGTTAAATCAAAACCCTCATTTTTTTTTTTCAAAGATTCATTCTTTATACATTGAAAAGGTCTAGTGATACAATACATACATTGATTGAGGTAATTTCACTGAAAGATTCAATCTACAGTCAATGAAACACGCATCGTGACGTCAAAGGGAACTCAAATAAGTTGAACTCAAAACTCCTATTTTCTTTCAACGATTAGTGTTTATATATTAAAATGGTCTAGTGTCGTAATAGGAAACTTGATTGAGGTAGTTTAATTCAAAGATTCAATTTTTACTCATTAAAACATTATTCGGGACGTCAAAGGGAACTCGAATAAGTTTAGCTCAAAACTCTCATTTTCTTTCAAAGATTCAATCTTTATAACATAAAAAGGTTCAGTGACATGACAGGTACCTTGATTGAAGTGTTTTCATTCGTAGATTCAATATTTAGTCATTAAAACACTTTTCGTGAATTCATAGGGAACTTGAATAAGTTAAACTCGAAACTCTCATTTTCCTTCAAAGATTCAATCTTTATACATTAAAAAGGTCCAGTAGCATAATTGGCATCTTGTTGAGGTATTTTCATTCAAAGATTCAATATTTAGTCATTAAAACACTTTCACGACTTTATTGTCAACTCGAATAAGTTTAACTCAAAACTCTCATTTTCTTTCAGAGATACAATACTTATACATGAAAAAGGTCTAGTGACATAATAGTTACCTTGATTGAAGTAATTTCATTCAAAGATTCAATCATTGCTCATTGAAACACTCATCGTGACGTCAAACGGAATTCGAATAAGTTGAACTCCAAACTCTTATTTTCTTTCAAATATTGAATCTGTATACATTAAAATGGTCTAGTGACTTAATAGGTACCTCGATTGTGGTATTTTCATACAAAAATTCAATCTTTACAAATTAAAACACTCTTTGGGACGTCAAAGGGAACTCGCATAAGTTCAACTCAAAACTCTCATTTTCTTTCAAAGATTCAATCTTTATACATTAAAAAGTTCAAGTGACATAATAAGTACCCTGATTGAGTTAATTTCATTCAAAGATTCAATCTTTACTCATTAAAACACTCTCCGTGACGTCAAAGTGAAATCGAATTAGTTTGACTCAAAACTCTCATTTTATTTCAAAGATTTGATCTTTGTACATTAAAATGGTCTAGTGACTTCATAGGTACCTTGATTGAGGTGTTTTCATTTAAAGATTCAATTTTTACTCATTAAAACATTCTTCGGGACGTCCAGGGGCACTCGAATAAGTTTAACTCAAAACACTCATTTCCTTTCCAAGGTTCAATCTTTATACGTTAAAAAGGTCTAGTGACATAATAGGTACCCTGATGGAGGTACTTTCATTCAGAAGGATTCAATCTTTGATCATTAAAACACTCTTCGCGACTTCATAGGGAACTCGAATAAGTTAAACTCAAAACTTTCATTTTCCTTCAGATATTCAATCTTTAGACATTAAAAAGTTCTAGTGACATAATTCAATCTTTACAAATTAAAACACTCTTTGGGACGTCAAAGGGAACTCGCATAAGTTCAACTCAAAACTCTCATCCTTCAGATATTCAATCTTTATACATTAAAAAGTTCAAGTGACATAATAGGTACCCTGATTGAGTTAATTTCATTCAAAGATTCAATCTTTACTCATTAAAACACTCTCCGTGATGTCAAAGTGAAATCGAATTAGTTTGACTCAAAACTCTCATTTTATTTCAAAGATTTGATCTTTGTACATTAAAATGGTCTAGTGACATGATAGGTACCTTGATTGAGGTATTTTCATTCAAAGATTCAATCTTAACTCCTTAAAATACCCTTCGTGACGTCAAAGGGAACTCGAATAAGTTTAACTCAAAACTCTTATTTTATACCTTAAAAATGTCTAGTGACATAATAGGTACCTTGATTGAGCTATTTTCATTCAAGGATTCAATCTTTACTCGATAAAACACTCTTCGCGACCTCATAGGGAACTCAAATAAGTTAAACTCAAAACCCTCATTTTTTTCAATGATTCGATCTTTATACATTAAAAAGGTTTAGTGACATAATAAGTACCTTCATTCAAGGATTCAATCTTTACTCTTTAAAACACTCTTCGGGATGTCAAAAGGAACTCGAATAAGTTTAGCTCAAAACTCTCATTTCTTTTTTTCAAAGTTTCAATCTTTAAACATTAAAAAGATCGAGTGACATAATAGGTACCTTCATTGGGAACTCGAGTAAGTTAAATCAAAACCCTCATTTTTTTTTTTCAAAGATTCATTCTTTATACATTGAAAAGGTCTAGTGATACAATACATACATTGATTGAGGTAATTTCACTGAAAGATTCAATCTACAGTCAATGAAACACGCATCGTGACGTCAAAGGGAACTCAAATAAGTTGAACTCAAAACTCCTATTTTCTTTCAACGATTAGTGTTTATATATTAAAATGGTCTAGTGTCGTAATAGGAAACTTGATTGAGGTAGTTTAATTCAAAGATTCAATTTTTACTCATTAAAACATTATTCGGGACGTCAAAGGGAACTCGAATAAGTTTAGCTCAAAACTCTCATTTTCTTTCAAAGATTCAATCTTTATAACATAAAAAGGTTCAGTGACATGACAGGTACCTTGATTGAAGTGTTTTCATTCGTAGATTCAATATTTAGTCATTAAAACACTTTTCGTGAATTCATAGGGAACTTGAATAAGTTAAACTCGAAACTCTCATTTTCCTTCAAAGATTCAATCTTTATACATTAAAAAGGTCCAGTAGCATAATTGGCATCTTGTTGAGGTATTTTCATTCAAAGATTCAATATTTAGTCATTAAAACACTTTCACGACTTTATTGTCAACTCGAATAAGTTTAACTCAAAACTCTCATTTTCTTTCAGAGATACAATACTTATACATGAAAAAGGTCTAGTGACATAATAGTTACCTTGATTGAAGTAATTTCATTCAAAGATTCAATCATTGCTCATTGAAACACTCATCGTGACGTCAAACGGAATTCGAATAAGTTGAACTCCAAACTCTTATTTTCTTTCAAATATTGAATCTGTATACATTAAAATGGTCTAGTGACTTAATAGGTACCTCGATTGTGGTATTTTCATACAAAAATTCAATCTTTACAAATTAAAACACTCTTTGGGACGTCAAAGGGAACTCGCATAAGTTCAACTCAAAACTCTCATTTTCTTTCAAAGATTCAATCTTTATACATTAAAAAGTTCAAGTGACATAATAAGTACCCTGATTGAGTTAATTTCATTCAAAGATTCAATCTTTACTCATTAAAACACTCTCCGTGACGTCAAAGTGAAATCGAATTAGTTTGACTCAAAACTCTCATTTTATTTCAAAGATTTGATCTTTGTACATTAAAATGGTCTAGTGACTTCATAGGTACCTTGATTGAGGTGTTTTCATTTAAAGATTCAATTTTTACTCATTAAAACATTCTTCGGGACGTCCAGGGGCACTCGAATAAGTTTAACTCAAAACACTCATTTCCTTTCCAAGGTTCAATCTTTATACGTTAAAAAGGTCTAGTGACATAATAGGTACCCTGATGGAGGTACTTTCATTCAGAAGGATTCAATCTTTGATCATTAAAACACTCTTCGCGACTTCATAGGGTACTCGAATAAGTTAAACTCAAAACTTTCATTTTCCTTCAGATATTCAATCTTTAGACATTAAAAAGTTCTAGTGACATAATTCAATCTTTACAAATTAAAACACTCTTTGGGACGTCAAAGGGAACTCGCATAAGTTCAACTCAAAACTCTCATTTTCTTTCAAAGATTCAATCTTTATACATTAAAAAGTTCAAGTGACATAATAGGTACCCTGATTGAGTTAATTTCATTCAAAGATTCAATCTTTACTCATTAAAACACTCTCCGTGACGTCAAAGTGAAATCGAATTAGTTTGACTCAAAACTCTCATTTTATTTCAAAGATTTGATCTTTGTACATTAAAATGGTCTACTGACTTCATAGGTACCTTGATTGAGGTGTTTCCATTTAAAGATTCAATCTTTACTCATTAAAACATTCTTCGGGACGTCCAGGAGCACTCGAATAAGTTTAACTCAAAACACTCATTTCCTTTCCAAGGTTCAATCTTTATACGTTAAAAATGTCTCGTGACATAATAGGTACCCTGATGGAGGTACTTTCATTCTGAAGGATTCAATCTTTGATCATTAAAACACTCTTCGCGACTGGGAACTCGAATAAGTTAAACTCAAAACTTTCATTTTCCTTCAGATATTCAATCTTTAGACATTAAAAAGGTCTAGTGAGGTAATACGAACCTTGATTGGGGTATTTTCATTCAAAGATTTAGTTTTTACACTTTAAAACACTCTTCGCAACGTCAAACAAAACTCGAATAAGTTTAACTCAAAACTCTCGTTTTCTTACAAAGATTTAATCTTTATACATTAAAATGGTCTAGTGACATGATAGGTACCTTGATTGAGGTATTTTCATTCAAAGATTCAATCTTAACTCCTTAAAACACCCTTCGTGACGTCAAAGGGAACTCGAATAAGTTTAACTCAAAACTCTTATTTTATACCTTAAAAATGTCTAGTGACATAATAGGTACCTTGATTGAGCTATTTTCATTCAAGGATTCAATCTTTACTCGATAAAACACTCTTCGCGACCTCATAGGGAACTCAAATAAGTTAAACTCAAAACCCTCATTTTTTTCAATGATTCGATCTTTATACATTAAAAAGGTTTAGTGACATAATAAGTACCTTCATTCAAGGATTCAATCTTTACTCTTTAAAACACTCTTCGGGATGTCAAAAGGAACTCGAATAAGTTTAGCTCAAAACTCTCATTTCTTTTTTTTCAAAGTTTCAATCTTTAAACATTAAAAAGATCGAGTGACATAATAGGTACCTTCATTGGGAACTCGAGTAAGTTAAATCAAAACCCTCATTTTTTTTTTTCAAAGATTCATTCTTTATACATTGAAAAGGTCTAGTATTACAATACGTACATTGATTGAGGTAATTTCACTGAAAGATTCAATCTACACTCAATGAAACACGCATCGTGACGTCAAAGGGAACTCAAATAAGTTGAACTCAAAACTCCTATTTTCTTTCAACGATTAGTGTTTATACATTAAAATGGTCTAGTGTCGTAATAGGAAACTTGATTGAGGTAGTTTAATTCAAAGATTCAATTTTTACTCATTAAAACATTATTCGGGACGTCAAAGGAAACTCGAATAAGTTTAGCTCAAAACTCTCATTTTCTTCCAAAGATTTAATCTTTATAACATAAAAAGGTTCAGTGACATGACAGGTACCTTGATTGAAGTGTTTTCATTCGTAGATTCAATATTTAGTCATTAAAACACTTTTCGTGAATTCATAGGGAACTTGTATAAGTTAAGCTCGAAACTCTCATTTCCCTTCAAAGATTCAATCTTTATACATTAAAAAGATCCAGCAGCATAATTGGCATCTTGGTTGAGGTATTTTCATTCAAAGATTCAATATTTAGTCATTAAAACACTTTCACGACTTTATTGTCAACTCGAATAAGTTTAACTCAAAACTCTCATTTTCTTTCAGAGATACAATACTTATACATGAAAAAGGTCTAGTGACATAATAGTTACCTTGATTGAAGTAATTTCATTCAAAGATTCAATCCTTGCTCATTGAAACACTCATCGTGACGTCAAACGGAATTCGAATAAGTTGAACTCCAAACTCTTATTTTCTTTCAAATATTGAATCTGTATACATTAAAATGGTCTAGTGACTTAATAGGTACCTCGATTGTGGTATTTTCATACAAAAATTCAATCTTTACTCATTAAAACACTCTTTGGGACGTCAAAGGGAACTCGCATAAGTTCAACCCAAAACTCTCATTTTCTTTCAAAGATTCAATCTTTATACATTAAAAAGTTCAAGTGACATAATAGGTACCCTGATTGAGTTAATTTCATTCAAAGATTCAATCTTTACTCATTAAAACACTCTCCGTGACGTCAAAGTGAAATCGAATTAGTTTGACTCAAAACTCTCATTTTATTTCAAAGATTTGATCTTTGTACATTAAAATGGTCTAGTGACTTCATAGGTACCTTGATTGAGGTGTTTTCATTTAAAGATTCAATCTTTACTCATTAAAACATTCTTCGGGACGTCCAGGGGCACTCGAATAAGTTTAACTCAAAACACTCATTTCCTTTCCAAGGTTCAATCTTTATACGTTAAAAAGGTCTCGTGACATAATAGGTACCCTGATGGAGGTACTTTAATTCAGAAGGATTCAATCTTTGATCATTAAAACACTCTTCGCGACTGGGAACTCGAATAAGTTAAACTCAAAACTTTCATTTTCCTTCAGATATTCAATCTTTAGACATTAAAAAGGTCTAGTGAGGTAATACGAACCTTGATTGGGGTAATTTCATTCAAAGATTTAGTTTTTACACTTTAAAACACTCTTCGCGACGTCAAACAAAACTCGAATAAGTTTAACTCAAAACTCTCGTTTTCTTACAAAGATTTAATCTTTATACATTAAAATGGTCTAGTGACATGATAGGTACCTTGATTGAGGTATTTTCATTCAAAGATTCAATCTTAACTCCTTAAAACACCCTTCGTGACGTCAAAGGGAACTCGAATAAGTTTAACTCAAAACTCTTATTTTATACCTTAAAAATGTCTAGTGACATAATAGGTACCTTGATTGAGCTATTTTCATTCAAGGATTCAATCTTTACTCGATAAAACACTCTTCGCGACCTCATAGGGAACTCAAATAAGTTAAACTCAAAACCCTCATTTTTTTCAATGATTCGATCTTTATACATTAAAAAGGTTTAGTGACATAATAAGTACCTTCATTCAAGGATTCAATCTTTACTCTTTAAAACACTCTTCGGGATGTCAAAAGGAACTCGAATAAGTTTAGCTCAAAACTCTCATTTCTTTTTTTTCAAAGTTTCAATCTTTAAACATTAAAAAGATCGAGTGACATAATAGGTACCTTCATTGGGAACTCGAGTAAGTTAAATCAAAACCCTCATTTTTTTTTTTCAAAGATTCATTCTTTATACATTGAAAAGGTCTAGTGATACAATACGTACATTGATTGAGGTAATTTCACTGAAAGATTCAATCTACACTCAATGAAACACGCATCGTGACGTCAAAGGGAACTCAAATAAGTTGAACTCAAAACTCCTATTTTCTTTCAACGATTAGTGTTTATACATTAAAATGGTCTAGTGTCGTAATAGGAAACTTGATTGAGGTAGTTTAATTCAAAGATTCAATTTTTACTCATTAAAACATTATTCGGGACGTCAAAGGGAACTCGAATAAGTTTAGCTCAAAACTCTCGTTTTCTTTCAAAGATTCAATCTTTATAACATAAAAAGGTTCAGTGACATGACAGGTACCTTGATTGAAGTGTTTTCATTCGTAGATTCAATATTTAGTCATTAAAACACTTTTCGTGAATACATAGGGAACTTGAATAAGTTAAGCTCGAAACTCTCATTTCCCTTCAAAGATTCAATCTTTATACATTAAAAAGGTCCAGCAGCATAATTGGCATCTTGGTTGAGGTATTTTCATTCAAAGATTCAATATTTAGTCATTAAAACAGTTTCACGACTTTATTGTCAACTCGAATAAGTTTAACTCAAAACTCTCATTTTCTTTCAGAGATACAATACTTATACATGAAAAAGGTCTAGTGACATAATAGTTACATTGATTGAAGTAATTTCATTCAAAGATTCAATCCTTGCTCATTGAAACACTCATCGTGACGTCAAACGGAATTCGAATAAGTTGAACTCCAAACTCTTATTTTCTTTCAAATATTGAATCTGTATACATTAAAATGGTCTAGTGACTTAATAGGTACCTCGATTGTGGTATTTTCATACAAAAATTCAATCTTTACTCATTAAAACACTCTTTGGGACGTCAAAGGGAACTCGCATAAGTTCAACTCAAAACTCTCATTTTCTTTCAAAGATTCAATCTTTATACATTAAAAAGTTCAAGTGACATAATAGGTACCCTGATTGAGTTAATTTCATTCAAAGATTCAATCTTTACTCATTAAAACACTCTCCGTGACGTCAAAGTGAAATCGAATTAGTTTGACTCAAAACTCTCATTTTATTTCAAAGATTTGATCTTTGTACATTAAAATGGTCTAGTGACTTCATAG
The DNA here is from genome assembly GCF_030987335.1 of Cornus florida. Taxonomy (NCBI): domain Eukaryota; kingdom Viridiplantae; phylum Streptophyta; class Magnoliopsida; order Cornales; family Cornaceae; genus Cornus; species Cornus florida. The sequence goes on along the minus strand of NW_026775882.1, from coordinate 31,613 downwards.
GTACCTTGATTGAGGTGTTTTCATTTAAAGATTCAATCTTTACTCATTAAAACATTCTTCGGGACGTCCAGGGGCACTCGAATAAGTTTAACTCAAAGCACTCATTTCCTTTCCAAGGTTCAATCTTTAGACGTTAAAAAGGTCTAGTGACATAATAGGTACCCTGATGGAGGTACTTTCATTCAGAAGGATTCAATCTTTGATCATTAAAACACTCTTCGCGACTTCATAGGGAACTCGAATAAGTTAAACTCAAAACTTTCATTTTCCTTCAGATATTCAATCTTTAGACATTAAAAAGGTCTAGTGAGGTAATACGAACCTTGATTGGGGTAATTTCATTCAAAGATTTAGTTTTTACACTTTAAAACACTCTTCGCGACGTCAAACAAAACTCGAATAAGTTTAACTCAAAACTCTCGTTTTCTTACAAAGATTTAATCTTTATACATTAAAATGGTCTAGTGACATGATAGGTACCTTGATTGAGGTATTTTCATTCAAAGATTCAATCTTAACTCCTTAAAACACCCTTCGTGACGTCAAAGGGAACTCGAATAAGTTTAACTCAAAACTCTTATTTTATACCTTAAAAATGTCTAGTGACATAATAGGTACCTTGATTGAGCTATTTTCATTCAAGGATTCAATCTTTACTCGATAAAACACTCTTCGCGACCTCATAGGGAACTCAAATAAGTTAAACTCAAAACCCTCATTTTTTTCAATGATTCGATCTTTATACATTAAAAAGGTTTAGTGACATAATAAGTACCTTCATTCAAGGATTCAATCTTTACTCTTTAAAACACTCTTCGGGATGTCAAAAGGAACTCGAATAAGTTTAGCTCAAAACTCTCATTTCTTTTTTTTCAAAGTTTCAATCTTTAAACATTAAAAAGATCGAGTGACATAATAGGTACCTTCATTGGGAACTCGAGTAAGTTAAACCAAAACCCTCATTTTTTTTTTTCAAAGATTCATTCTTTATACATTGAAAAGGTCTAGTGATACAATACGTACATTGATTGAGGTAATTTCACTGAAAGATTCAATCTACACTCAATGAAACACGCATCGTGACGTCAAAGGGAACTCAAATAAGTTGAACTCAAAACTCCTATTTTCTTTCAACGATTAGTGTTTATACATTAAAATGGTCTAGTGTCGTAATAGGAAACTTGATTGAGGTAGTTTAATTCAAAGATTCAATTTTTACTCATTAAAACATTATTCGGGACGTCAAAGGGAACTCGAATAAGTTTAGCTCAAAACTCTCATTTTCTTTCAAAGATTCAATCTTTATAACATAAAAAGGTTCAGTGACATGACAGGTACCTTGATTGAAGTGTTTTCATTCGTAGATTCAATATTTAGTCATTAAAACACTTTTCGTGAATTCATAGGGAACTTGAATAAGTAAGCTCGAAACTCTCATTTCCCTTCAAAGATTCAATCTTTATACATTAAAAAGGTCCAGTAGCATAATTGGCATCTTGGTTGAGGTATTTTCATTCAAAGATTCAATATTTAGTCATTAAAACACTTTCACGACTTTATTGTCAACTCGAATAAGTTTAACTCAAAACTCTCATTTTCTTTCAGAGATACAATACTTATACATGAAAAAGGTCTAGTGACATAATAGTTACCTTGATTGAAGTAATTTCATTCAAAGATTCAATCCTTGCTCATTGAAACACTCATCGTGACGTCAAACGGAATTCGAATAAGTTGAACTCCAAACTCTTATTTTCTTTCAAATATTGAATCTGTATACATTAAAATGGTCTAGTGACTTAATAGGTACCTCGATTGTGGTATTTTCATACAAAAATTCAATCTTTACTCATTAAAACACTCTTTGGGACGTCAAAGGGAACTCGCATAAGTTCAACCCAAAACTCTCATTTTCTTTCAAAGATTCAATCTTTATACATTAAAAAGTTCAAGTGACATAATAGGTACCCTGATTGAGTTAATTTCATTCAAAGATTCAATCTTTACTCATTAAAACACTCTCCGTGACGTCAAAGTGAAATCGAATTAGTTTGACTCAAAACTCTCATTTTATTTCAAAGATTTGATCTTTGTACATTAAAATGGTCTAGTGACTTCATAGGTACCTTGATTGAGGTGTTTTCATTTAAAGATTCAATCTTTACTCATTAAAACATTCTTCGGGACGTCCAGGGGCACTCGAATAAGTTTAACTCAAAACACTCATTTCCTTTCCAAGGTTCAATCTTTAGACGTTAAAAAGGTCTAGTGACATAATAGGTACCCTGATGGAGGTACTTTCATTCAGAAGGATTCAATCTTTGATCATTAAAACACTCTTCGCGACTTCATAGGGAACTCGAATAAGTTAAACTCAAAACTTTCATTTTCCTTCAGATATTCAATCTTTAGACATTAAAAAGGTCTAGTGAGGTAATACGAACCTTGATTGGGGTAATTTCATTCAAAGATTTAGTTTTTACACTTTAAAACACTCTTCGCGACGTCAAACAAAACTCGAATAAGTTTAACTCAAAACTCTCGTTTTCTTACAAAGATTTAATTTTTATACATTAAAATGGTCTAGTGACATGATAGGTACCTTGATTGAGGTATTTTCATTCAAAGATTCAATCTTAACTCCTTAAAACACCCTTCGTGACGTCAAAGGGAACTCGAATAAGTTTAACTCAAAACTCTTATTTTATACCTTAAAAATGTCTAGTGACATAATAGGTACCTTGATTGAGCTATTTTCATTCAAGGATTCAATCTTTACTCGATAAAACACTCTTCGCGACCTCATAGGGAACTCAAATAAGTTAAACTCAAAACCCTCATTTTTTTCAATGATTCGATCTTTATACATTAAAAAGGTTTAGTGACATAATAAGTACCTTCATTCAAGGATTCAATCTTTACTCTTTAAAACACTGTTCGGGATGTCAAAAGGAACTCGAATAAGTTTAGCTCAAAACTCTCATTTCTTTTTTTTCAAAGTTTCAATCTTTAAACATTAAAAAGATCGAGTGACATAATAGTTACCTTCATTGGGAACTCGAGTAAGTTAAATCAAAACCCTCATTTTTTTTTTCAAAGATTCATTCTTTATACATTGAAAAGGTCTAGTGATACAATACGTACATTGATTGAGGTAATTTCACTGAAAGATTCAATCTACACTCAATGAAACACGCATCGTGACGTCAAAGGGAACTCAAATAAGTTGAACTCAAAACTCCTATTTTCTTTCAACGATTAGTGTTTATACATTAAAATGGTCTAGTGTCGTAATAGGAAACTTGATTGAGGTAGTTTAATTCAAAGATTCAATTTTTACTCATTAAAACATTATTCGGGACGTCAAAGGGAACTCGAATAAGTTTAGCTCAAAACTCTCATTTTCTTTCAAAGATTCAATCTTTATAACATAAAAAGGTTCAGTGACATGACAGGTACCTTGATTGAAGTGTTTTCATTCGTAGATTCAATATTTAGTCATTAAAACACTTTTCGTGAATTCATAGGGAACTTGAATAAGTTAAGCTCGAAACTCTCATTTCCCTTCAAAGATTCAATCTTTATACATTAAAAAGGTCCAGTAGCATAATTGGCATCTTGGTTGAGGTATTTTCATTCAAAGATTCAATATTTAGTCATTGATTGAATATTGTCAACTCGAATAAGTTTAACTCAAAACTCTCATTTTCTTTCAGAAATACAATACTTATACATGAAAAAGGTCTAGTGACATAATAGTTACCTTGATTGAAGTAATTTCATTCAAAGATTCAATCCTTGCTCATTGAAACACTCATCGTGACGTCAAACGGAATTCGAATAAGTTGAACTCCAAACTCTTATTTTCTTTCAAATATTGAATCTGTATACATTAAAATGGTCTAGTGACTTAATAGGTACCTCGATTGTGGTATTTTCATTCAAAAATTCAATCTTTACTCATTAAAACACTCTTTGGGACGTCAAAGGGAACTCGCATAAGTTCAACCCAAAACTCTCATTTTCTTTCAAAGATTCAATCTTTATACATTAAAAAGTTCAAGTGACATAATAGGTACCCTGATTGAGTTAATTTCATTCAAAGATTCAATCTTTACTCATTAAAACACTCTCCGTGACGTCAAAGTGAAATCGAATTAGTTTGACTCAAAACTCTCATTTTATTTAAAAGATTTGATCTTTGTACATTAAAATGGTCTAGTGACTTCATAGGTACCTTGATTGAGGTGTTTCCATTTAAAGATTCAATCTTTACTCATTAAAACATTCTTTGGGACGTCCAGGGGCACTCGAATAAGTTTAACTCAAAACACTCATTTCCTTTCCAAGGTTCAATCTTTATACGTTAAAAAGGTCTAGTGACATAATAGGTACCCTGATGGAGGTACTTTCATTCAGAAGGATTCAATCTTTGATCATTAAAACAGTCTTCGCAACTTCATAAGGAACTCGAATAAGTTAAACTCAAAACTTTCATTTTCCTTCAGATATTCAATCTTTAGACATTAAAAAGGTCTAGTGAGGTAATACGAACCTTGATTGGGGTAATTTCATTCAAAGATTTAGTTTTTAACCTTTAAAACTCTCTTCGCGACGTCAAACAAAACTCGAATAAGTTTAACTCAAAACTCTCGTTTTCTTACAAGGATTTAATCTTTATACATTAAAATGGTCTAGTGACATGATAGGTACCTTGATTGAGGTATTTTCATTCAAAGATTCAATCTTAACTCCTTAAAACACCCTTCGTGACGTCAAAGGGAACTCGAATAAGTTTAACTCAAAACTCTTATTTTATACCTTAAAAATGTCTAGTGACATAATAGGTACCTTGATTGAGCTATTTTCATTCAAGGATTCAATCTTTACTCGATAAAACACTATTCGCGACCTCATAGGGAACTCAAATAAGTTAAACTCAAAACCTTCATTTTTTTCAATGATTCGATCTTTATACATTAAAAAGGTTTAGTGACATAATAAGTACCTTCATTCAAGGATTCAATCTTTACTCTTTAAAACACTCTTCGGGATGTCAAAAGGAACTCGAATAAGTTTAGCTCAAAACTCTCATTTCTTTTTTTTCAAAGTTTCAATCTTTAAACATTAAAAAGATCGAGTGACATAATAGGTACCTTCATTGGGAACTCGAGTAAGTTAAATCAAAACCCTCATTTTTTTTTTTCAAAGATTCATTCTTTATACATTGAAAAGGTCTAGTGATACAATACGTACATTGATTGAGGTAATTTCACTGAAAGATTCAATCTACACTCAATGAAACACGCATCGTGACGTCAAAGGGAACTCAAATAAGTTGAACTCAAAACTCCTATTTTTCTTTCAACGATTAGTGTTTATACATTAAAATGGTCTAGTGTCATATTAGGAAACTTGATTGAGGTAGTTTAATTCAAAGATTCAATTTTTACTCATTAAAACATTATTCGGGACGTCAAAGGGAACTCGAATAAGTTTAGCTCAAAACTCTCATTTTCTTTCAAAGATTCAATCTTTATAACATAAAAAGGTTCAGTGACATGACAGGTACCTTGATTGAAGTGTTTTCATTCGTAGATTCAATATTTAGTCATTAAAACACTTTTCGTGAATACATAGGGAACTTGAATAAGTTAAGCTCGAAACTCTCATTTCCCTTCAAAGATTCAATCTTTATACATTAAAAAGGTCCAGTAGCATAATTGGCATCTTGGTTGAGGTATTTTCATTCAAAGATTCAATATTTAGTCATTAAAACAGTTTCACGACTTTATTGTCAACTCGAATAAGTTTAACTCAAAACTCTCATTTTCTTTCAGAGATACAATACTTATACATGAAAAAGGTCTAGTGACATAATAGTTACCTTGATTGAAGTAATTTCATTCAAAGATTCAATCCTTGCTCATTGAAACACTCATCGTGACGTCAAACGGAATTCGAATAAGTTGAACTCCAAACTCTTATTTTCTTTCAAATATTGAATTTGTATACATTAAAATGGTCTAGTGACTTAATAGGTACCTCGATTGTGGTATTTTCATACAAAAATTCAATCTTTACTCATTAAAACACTCTTTGGGACGTCAAAGGGAACTCGCATAAGTTCAACTCAAAACTCTCATTTTCTTTCAAAGATTCAATCTTTATACATTAAAAAGTTCAAGTGACATAATAGGTACCCTGATTGAGTTAATTTCATTCAAAGATTCAATCTTTAATCATTAAAACACTCTCCGTGACGTCAAAGTGAAATCGAATTAGTTTGACTCAAAACTCTCATTTTATTTCAAAGATTTGATCTTTGTACATTAAAATGGTCTAGTGACTTCATAGGTACCTTGATTGAGGTGTTTTCATTTAAAGATTCAATCTTTACTCATTAAAACATTCTTCGGGACGTCCAGGGGCACTCGAATAAGTTTAACTCAAAGCACTCATTTCCTTTCCAAGGTTCAATCTTTAGACGTTAAAAAGGTCTAGTGACATAATAGGTACCCTGATGGAGGTACTTTCATTCAGAAGGATTCAATCTTTGATCATTAAAACACTCTTCGCGACTTCATAGGGAACTCGAATAAGTTAAACTCAAAACTTTCATTTTCCTTCAGATATTCAATCTTTAGACATTAAAAAGGTCTAGTGAGGTAATACGAACCTTGATTGGGGTAATTTCATTCAAAGATTTAGTTTTTACACTTTAAAACACTCTTCGCGACGTCAAACAAAACTCGAATAAGTTTAACTCAAAACTCTCGTTTTCTTACAAAGATTTAATCTTTATACATTAAAATGGTCTAGTGACATGATAGGTACGTTGATTGAGGTATTTTCATTCAAAGATTCAATCTTAACTCCTTAAAACACCCTTCGTGACGTCAAAGGGAACTCGAATAAGTTTAACTCAAAACTCTTATTTTATACCTTAAAAATGTCTAGTGACATAATAGGTACCTTGATTGAGCTATTTTCATTCAAGGATTCAATCTTTACTCGATAAAACACTCTTCGCGACCTCATAGGGAACTCAAATAAGTTAAACTCAAAACCCTCATTTTTTTCAATGATTCGATCTTTATACATTAAAAAGGTTTAGTGACATAATAAGTACCTTCATTCAAGGATTCAATCTTTACTCTTTAAAACACTCTTCGGGATGTCAAAAGGAACTCGAATAAGTTTAGCTCAAAACTCTCATTTCTTTTTTTTCAAAGTTTCAATCTTTAAACATTAAAAAGATCGAGTGACATAATAGGTACCTTCATTGGGAACTCGAGTAAGTTAAACCAAAACCCTCATTTTTTTTTTTCAAAGATTCATTCTTTATACATTGAAAAGGTCTAGTGATACAATACGTACATTGATTGAGGTAATTTCACTGAAAGATTCAATCTACACTCAATGAAACACGCATCGTGACGTCAAAGGGAACTCAAATAAGTTGAACTCAAAACTCCTATTTTCTTTCAACGATTAGTGTTTATACATTAAAATGGTCTAGTGTCGTAATAGGAAACTTGATTGAGGTAGTTTAATTCAAAGATTCAATTTTTACTCATTAAAACATTATTCGGGACGTCAAAGGGAACTCGAATAAGTTTAGCTCAAAACTCTCATTTTCTTTCAAAGATTCAATCTTTATAACATAAAAAGGTTCAGTGACATGACAGGTACCTTGATTGAAGTGTTTTCATTCGTAGATTCAATATTTAGTCATTAAAACACTTTTCGTGAATTCATAGGGAACTTGAATAAGTAAGCTCGAAACTCTCATTTCCCTTCAAAGATTCAATCTTTATACATTAAAAAGGTCCAGTAGCATAATTGGCATCTTGGTTGAGGTATTTTCATTCAAAGATTCAATATTTAGTCATTAAAACACTTTCACGACTTTATTGTCAACTCGAATAAGTTTAACTCAAAACTCTCATTTTCTTTCAGAGATACAATACTTATACATGAAAAAGGTCTAGTGACATAATAGTTACCTTGATTGAAGTAATTTCATTCAAAGATTCAATCCTTGCTCATTGAAACACTCATCGTGACGTCAAACGGAATTCGAATAAGTTGAACTCCAAACTCTTATTTTCTTTCAAATATTGAATCTGTATACATTAAAATGGTCTAGTGACTTAATAGGTACCTCAATTGTGGTATTTTCATACAAAAATTCAATCTTTACTCATTAAAACACTCTTTGGGACGTCAAAGGGAACTCGCATAAGTTCAACCCAAAACTCTCATTTTCTTTCAAAGATTCAATCTTTATACATTAAAAAGTTCAAGTGACATAATAGGTACCCTGATTGAGTTAATTTCATTCAAAGATTCAATCTTTACTCATTAAAACACTCTCCGTGACGTCAAAGTGAAATCGAATTAGTTTGACTCAAAACTCTCATTTTATTTCAAAGATTTGATCTTTGTACATTAAAATGGTCTAGTGACTTCATAGGTACCTTGATTGAGGTGTTTTCATTTAAAGATTCAATCTTTACTCATTAAAACATTCTTCGGGACGTCCAGGGGCACTCGAATAAGTTTAACTCAAAACACTCATTTCCTTTCCAAGGTTCAATCTTTATACGTTAAAAAGGTCTCGTGACATAATAGGTACCCTGATGGAGGTACTTTCATTCAGAATCTTTGATCATTAAAACACTCTTCGCGACTGGGAACTCGAATAAGTTAAACTCAAAACTTTCATTTTCCTTCAGATATTCAATCTTTAGACATTAAAAAGGTCTAGTGAGGTAATACGAACCTTGATTGGGGTAATTTCATTCAAAGATTTAGTTTTTACACTTTAAAACACTCTTCGCGACGTCAAACAAAACTCGAATAAGTTTAACTCAAAACTCTCGTTTTCTTACAAAGATTTAATCTTTATACATTAAAATGGTCTAGTGACATGATAGGTACCTTGATTGAGGTATTTTCATTCAAAGATTCAATCTTAACTCCTTAAAACACCCTTCGTGACGTGAAAGGGAACTCGAATAAGTTTAACCCAAAACTCTTATTTTATACCTTAAAAATGTCTAGTGACATAATAGGTACCTTGATTGAGCTATTTTCATTCAAGGATTCAATCTTTACTCGATAAAACACTCTTCGCGACCTCATAGGGAACTCAAATAAGTTAAACTCAAAACCCTCATTTTTTTCAATGATTCGATCTTTATACATTAAAAAGGTTTAGTGACATAATAAGTACCTTCATTCAAGGATTCAATCTTTACTCTTTAAAACACTGTTCGGGATGTCAAAAGGAACTCGAATAAGTTTAGCTCAAAACTCTCATTTCTTTTTTTTCAAAGTTTCAATCTTTAAACATTAAAAAGATCGAGTGACATAATAGGTACCTTCATTGGGAACTCGAGTAAGTTAAATCAAAACCCTCATTTTTTTTTTCAAAGATTCATTCTTTATACATTGAAAAGGTCTAGTGATACAATACGTACATTGATTGAGGTAATTTCACTGAAAGATTCAATCTACACTCAATGAAACACGCATCGTGACGTCAAAGGGAACTCAAATAAGTTGAACTCAAAACTCCTATTTTCTTTCAACGATTAGTGTTTATACATTAAAATGGTCTAGTGTCGTAATAGGAAACTTGATTGAGGTAGTTTAATTCAAAGATTCAATTTTTACTCATTAAAACATTATTCGGGACGTCAAAGGGAACTCGAATAAGTTTAGCTCAAAACTCTCATTTTCTTTCAAAGATTCAATCTTTATAACATAAAAAGGTTCAGTGACATGACAGGTACCTTGATTGAAGTGTTTTCATTCGTAGATTCAATATTTAGTCATTAAAACACTTTTCGTGAATTCATAGGGAACTTGAATAAGTTAAGCTCGAAACTCTCATTTCCCTTCAAAGATTCAATCTTTATACATTAAAAAGGTCCAGTAGCATAATTGGCATCTTGGTTGAGGTATTTTCATTCAAAGATTCAATATTTAGTCATTGATTGAATATTGTCAACTCGAATAAGTTTAACTCAAAACTCTCATTTTCTTTCAGAAATACAATACTTATACATGAAAAAGGTCTAGTGACATAATAGTTACCTTGATTGAAGTAATTTCATTCAAAGATTCAATCCTTGCTCATTGAAACACTCATCGTGACGTCAAACGGAATTCGAATAAGTTGAACTCCAAACTCTTATTTTCTTTCAAATATTGAATCTGTATACATTAAAATGGTCTAGTGACTTAATAGGTACCTCGATTGTGGTATTTTCATTCAAAAATTCAATCTTTACTCATTAAAACACTCTTTGGGACGTCAAAGGGAACTCGCATAAGTTCAACCCAAAACTCTCATTTTCTTTCAAAGATTAAATCTTTATACATTAAAAAGTTCAAGTGACATAATAGGTACCCTGATTGAGTTAATTTCATTCAAAGATTCAATCTTTACTGATTAAAACACTCTCCGTGACGTCAAAGTGAAATCGAATTAGTTTGACTCAAAACTCTCATTTTATTTAAAAGATTTGATCTTTGTACATTAAAATGGTCTAGTGACTTCATAGGTACCTTGATTGAGGTGTTTCCATTTAAAGATTCAATCTTTACTCATTAAAACATTCTTTGGGACGTCCAGGGGCACTCGAATAAGTTTAACTCAAAACACTCATTTCCTTTCCAAGGTTCAATCTTTATACGTTAAAAAGGTCTAGTGACATAATAGGTACCCTGATGGAGGTACTTTCATTCAGAAGGATTCAATCTTTGATCATTAAAACAGTCTTCGCGACTTCATAGGGAACTCGAATAAGTTAAACTCAAAACTTTCATTTTCCTTCAGATATTCAATCTTTAGACATTAAAAAGGTCTAGTGAGGTAATACGAACCTTGATTGGGGTAATTTCATTCAAAGATTTAGTTTTTAACCTTTAAAACTCTCTTCGCGACGTCAAACAAAACTCGAATAAGTTTAACTCAAAACTCTCGTTTTCTTACAAGGATTTAATCTTTATACATTAAAATGGTCTAGTGACATGATAGGTACCTTGATTGAGGTATTTTCATTCAAAGATTCAATCTTAACTCCTTAAAACACCCTTCGTGACGTCAAAGGGAACTCGAATAAGTTTAACTCAAAACTCTTATTTTATACCTTAAAAATGTCTAGTGACATAATAGGTACCTTGATTGAGCTATTTTCATTCAAGGATTCAATCTTTACTCGATAAAACACTATTCGCGACCTCATAGGGAACTCAAATAAGTTAAACTCAAAACCTTCATTTTTTTCAATGATTCGATCTTTATACATTAAAAAGGTTTAGTGACATAATAAGTACCTTCATTCAAGGATTCAATCTTTACTCTTTAAAACACTCTTCGGGATGTCAAAAGGAACTCGAATAAGTTTAGCTCAAAACTCTCATTTCTTTTTTTTCAAAGTTTCAATCTTTAAACATTAAAAAGATCGAGTGACATAATAGGTACCTTCATTGGGAACTCGAGTAAGTTAAATCAAAACCCTCATTTTTTTTTTTCAAAGATTCATTCTTTATACATTGAAAAGGTCTAGTAATACAATACGTACATTGATTGAGGTAATTTCACTGAAAGATTCAATCTACACTCAATGAAACACGCATCGTGACGTCAAAGGGAACTCAAATAAGTTGAACTCAAAACTCCTATTTTTCTTTCAACGATTAGTGTTTATACATTAAAATGGTCTAGTGTCGTATTAGGAAACTTGATTGAGGTAGTTTAATTCAAAGATTCAATTTTTACTCATTAAAACATTATTCGGGACGTCAAAGGGAACTCGAATAAGTTTAGCTCAAAACTCTCATTTTCTTTCAAAGATTCAATCTTTATAACATAAAAAGGTTCAGTGACATGACAGGTACCTTGATTGAAGTGTTTTCATTCGTAGATTCAATATTTAGTCATTAAAACACTTTTCGTGAATACATAGGGAACTTGAATAAGTTAAGCTCGAAACTCTCATTTCCCTTCAAAGATTCAATCTTTATACATTAAAAAGGTCCAGTAGCATAATTGGCATCTTGGTTGAGGTATTTTCATTCAAAGATTCAATATTTAGTCATTAAAACAGTTTCACGACTTTATTGTCAACTCGAATAAGTTTAACTCAAAACTCTCATTTTCTTTCAGAGATACAATACTTATACATGAAAAAGGTCTAGTGACATAATAGTTACCTTGATTGAAGTAATTTCATTCAAAGATTCAATCCTTGCTCATTGAAACACTCATCGTGACGTCAAACGGAATTCGAATAAGTTGAACTCCAAACTCTTATTTTCTTTCAAATATTGAATTTGTATACATTAAAATGGTCTAGTGACTTAATAGGTACCTCGATTGTGGTATTTTCATACAAAAATTCAATCTTTACTCATTAAAACACTCTTTGGGACGTCAAAGGGAACTCGCATAAGTTCAACTCAAAACTCTCATTTTCTTTCAAAGATTCAATCTTTATACATTAAAAAGTTCAAGTGACATAATAGGTACCCTGATTGAGTTAATTTCATTCAAAGATTCAATCTTTAATCATTAAAACACTCTCCGTGACGTCAAAGTGAAATCGAATTAGTTTGACTCAAAACTCTCATTTTATTTCAAAGATTTGATCTTTGTACATTAAAATGGTCTAGTGACTTCATAGGTACCTTGATTGAGGTGTTTTCATTTAAAGATTCAATCTTTACTCATTAAAACATTCTTCGGGACGTCCAGGGGCACTCGAATAAGTTTAACTCAAAGCACTCATTTCCTTTCCAAGGTTCAATCTTTAGACGTTAAAAAGGTCTAGTGACATAATAGGTACCCTGATGGAGGTACTTTCATTCAGAAGGATTCAATCTTTGATCATTAAAACACTCTTCGCGACTTCATAGGGAACTCGAATAAGTTAAACTCAAAACTTTCATTTTCCTTCAGATATTCAATCTTTAGACATTAAAAAGGTCTAGTGAGGTAATACGAACCTTGATTGGGGTAATTTCATTCAAAGATTTAGTTTTTACACTTTAAAACACTCTTCGCGACGTCAAACAAAACTCGAATAAGTTTAACTCAAAACTCTCGTTTTCTTACAAAGATTTAATCTTTATACATTAAAATGGTCTAGTGACATGATAGGTACGTTGATTGAGGTATTTTCATTCAAAGATTCAATCTTAACTCCTTAAAACACCCTTCGTGACGTCAAAGGGAACTTGAATAAGTTTAACTCAAAACTCTTATTTTATACCTTAAAAATGTCTAGTGACATAATAGGTACCTTGATTGAGCTATTTTCATTCAAGGATTCAATCTTTACTCGATAAAACACTCTTCGCGACCTCATAGGGAACTCAAATAAGTTAAACTCAAAACCCTCATTTTTTTCAATGATTCGATCTTTATACATTAAAAAGGTTTAGTGACATAATAAGTACCTTCATTCAAGGATTCAATCTTTACTCTTTAAAACACTCTTCGGGATGTCAAAAGGAACTCGAATAAGTTTAGCTCAAAACTCTCATTTCTTTTTTTTCAAAGTTTCAATCTTTAAACATTAAAAAGATCGAGTGACATAATAGGTACCTTCATTGGGAACTCGAGTAAGTTAAACCAAAACCCTCATTTTTTTTTTTCAAAGATTCATTCTTTATACATTGAAAAGGTCTAGTGATACAATACGTACATTGATTGAGGTAATTTCACTGAAAGATTCAATCTACACTCAATGAAACACACATCGTGACGTCAAAGGGAACTCAAATAAGTTGAACTCAAAACTCCTATTTTCTTTCAACGATTAGTGTTTATACATTAAAATGGTCTAGTGTCGTAATAGGAAACTTGATTGAGGTAGTTTAATTCAAAGATTCAATTTTTACTCATTAAAACATTATTCGGGACGTCAAAGGGAACTCGAATAAGTTTAGCTCAAAACTCTCATTTTCTTTCAAAGATTCAATCTTTATAACATAAAAAGGTTCAGTGACATGACAGGTACCTTGATTGAAGTGTTTTCATTCGTAGATTCAATATTTAGTCATTAAAACACTTTTCGTGAATTCATAGGGAACTTGAATAAGTAAGCTCGAAACTCTCATTTCCCTTCAAAGATTCAATCTTTATACATTAAAAAGGTCCAGTAGCATAATTGGCATCTTGGTTGAGGTATTTTCATTCAAAGATTCAATATTTAGTCATTAAAACACTTTCACGACTTTATTGTCAACTCGAATAAGTTTAACTCAAAACTCTCATTTTCTTTCAGAGATACAATACTTATACATGAAAAAGGTCTAGTGACATAATAGTTACCTTGATTGAAGTAATTTCATTCAAAGATTCAATCCTTGCTCATTGAAACACTCATCGTGACGTCAAACGGAATTCGAATAAGTTGAACTCCAAACTCTTATTTTCTTTCAAATATTGAATCTGTATACATTAAAATGGTCTAGTGACTTAATAGGTACCTCGATTGTGGTATTTTCATACAAAAATTCAATCTTTACTCATTAAAACACTCTTTGGGACGTCAAAGGGAACTCGCATAAGTTCAACCCAAAACTCTCATTTTCTTTCAAAGATTCAATCTTTATACATTAAAAAGTTCAAGTGACATAATAGGTACCCTGATTGAGTTAATTTCATTCAAAGATTCAATCTTTACTCATTAAAACACTCTCCGTGACGTCAAAGTGAAATCGAATTAGTTTGACTCAAAACTCTCATTTTATTTCAAAGATTTGATCTTTGTACATTAAAATGGTCTAGTGACTTCATAGGTACCTTGATTGAGGTGTTTTCATTTAAAGATTCAATCTTTACTCATTAAAACATTCTTCGGGACGTCCAGGGGCACTCGAATAAGTTTAACTCAAAACACTCATTTCCTTTCCAAGGTTCAATCTTTATACGTTAAAAAGGTCTCGTGACATAATAGGTACCCTGATGGAGGTACTTTCATTCAGAATCTTTGATCATTAAAACACTCTTCGCGACTGGGAACTCGAATAAGTTAAACTCAAAACTTTCATTTTCCTTCAGATATTCAATCTTTAGACATTAAAAAGGTCTAGTGAGGTAATACGAACCTTGATTGGGGTAATTTCATTCAAAGATTTAGTTTTTACACTTTAAAACACTCTTCGCGACGTCAAACAAAACTCGAATAAGTTTAACTCAAAACTCTCGTTTTCTTACAAAGATTTAATCTTTATACATTAAAATGGTCTAGTGACATGATAGGTACCTTGATTGAGGTATTTTCATTCAAAGATTCAATCTTAACTCCTTAAAACACCCTTCGTGACGTGAAAGGGAACTCGAATAAGTTTAACCCAAAACTCTTATTTTATACCTTAAAAATGTCTAGTGACATAATAGGTACCTTGATTGAGCTATTTTCATTCAAGGATTCAATCTTTACTCGATAAAACACTCTTCGCGACCTCATAGGGAACTCAAATAAGTTAAACTCAAAACCCTCATTTTTTTCAATGATTCGATCTTTATACATTAAAAAGGTTTAGTGACATAATAAGTACCTTCATTCAAGGATTCAATCTTTACTCTTTAAAACACTGTTCGGGATGTCAAAAGGAACTCGAATAAGTTTAGCTCAAAACTCTCATTTCTTTTTTTTCAAAGTTTCAATCTTTAAACATTAAAAAGATCGAGTGACATAATAGGTACCTTCATTGGGAACTCGAGTAAGTTAAATCAAAACCCTCATTTTTTTTTTCAAAGATTCATTCTTTATACATTGAAAAGGTCTAGTGATACAATACGTACATTGATTGAGGTAATTTCACTGAAAGATTCAATCTACACTCAATGAAACACGCATCGTGACGTCAAAGGGAACTCAAATAAGTTGAACTCAAAACTCCTATTTTCTTTCAACGATTAGTGTTTATACATTAAAATGGTCTAGTGTCGTAATAGGAAACTTGATTGAGGTAGTTTAATTCAAAGATTCAATTTTTACTCATTAAAACATTATTCGGGACGTCAAAGGGAACTCGAATAAGTTTAGCTCAAAACTCTCATTTTCTTTCAAAGATTCAATCTTTATAACATAAAAAGGTTCAGTGACATGACAGGTACCTTGATTGAAGTGTTTTCATTCGTAGATTCAATATTTAGTCATTAAAACACTTTTCGTGAATTCATAGGGAACTTGAATAAGTTAAGCTCGAAACTCTCATTTCCCTTCAAAGATTCAATCTTTATACATTAAAAAGGTCCAGTAGCATAATTGGCATCTTGGTTGAGGTATTTTCATTCAAAGATTCAATATTTAGTCATTGATTGAATATTGTCAACTCGAATAAGTTTAACTCAAAACTCTCATTTTCTTTCAGAAATACAATACTTATACATGAAAAAGGTCTAGTGACATAATAGTTACCTTGATTGAAGTAATTTCATTCAAAGATTCAATCCTTGCTCATTGAAACACTCATCGTGACGTCAAACGGAATTCGAATAAGTTGAACTCCAAACTCTTATTTTCTTTCAAATATTGAATCTGTATACATTAAAATGGTCTAGTGACTTAATAGGTACCTCGATTGTGGTATTTTCATTCAAAAATTCAATCTTTACTCATTAAAACACTCTTTGGGACGTCAAAGGGAACTCGCATAAGTTCAACCCAAAACTCTCATTTTCTTTCAAAGATTCAATCTTTATACATTAAAAAGTTCAAGTGACATAATAGGTACCCTGATTGAGTTAATTTCATTCAAAGATTCAATCTTTACTGATTAAAACACTCTCCGTGACGTCAAAGTGAAATCGAATTAGTTTGACTCAAAACTCTCATTTTATTTAAAAGATTTGATCTTTGTACATTAAAATGGTCTAGTGACTTCATAGGTACCTTGATTGAGGTGTTTCCATTTAAAGATTCAATCTTTACTCATTAAAACATTCTTTGGGACGTCCAGGGGCACTCGAATAAGTTTAACTCAAAACACTCATTTCCTTTCCAAGGTTCAATCTTTATACGTTAAAAAGGTCTAGTGACATAATAGGTACCCTGATGGAGGTACTTTCATTCAGAAGGATTCAATCTTTGATCATTAAAACAGTCTTCGCGACTTCATAGGGAACTCGAATAAGTTAAACTCAAAACTTTCATTTTCCTTCAGATATTCAATCTTTAGACATTAAAAAGGTCTAGTGAGGTAATACGAACCTTGATTGGGGTAATTTCATTCAAAGATTTAGTTTTTAACCTTTAAAACTCTCTTCGCGACGTCAAAAAAAACTCGAATAAGTTTAACTCAAAACTCTCGTTTTCTTACAAGGATTTAATCTTTATACATTAAAATGGTCTAGTGACATGATAGGTACCTTGATTGAGGTATTTTCATTCAAAGATTCAATCTTAACTCCTTAAAACACCCTTCGTGACGTCAAAGGGAACTCGAATAAGTTTAACTCAAAACTCTTATTTTATACCTTAAAAATGTCTAGTGACATAATAGGTACCTTGATTGAGCTATTTTCATTCAAGGATTCAATCTTTACTCGATAAAACACTATTCGCGACCTCATAGGGAACTCAAATAAGTTAAACTCAAAACCTTCATTTTTTTCAATGATTCGATCTTTATACATTAAAAAGGTTTAGTGACATAATAAGTACCTTCATTCAAGGATTCAATCTTTACTCTTTAAAACACTCTTCGGGATGTCAAAAGGAACTCGAATAAGTTTAGCTCAAAACTCTCATTTCTTTTTTTTCAAAGTTTCAATCTTTAAACATTAAAAAGATCGAGTGACATAATAGGTACCTTCATTGGGAACTCGAGTAAGTTAAATCAAAACCCTCATTTTTTTTTTTCAAAGATTCATTCTTTATACATTGAAAAGGTCTAGTAATACAATACGTACATTGATTGAGGTAATTTCACTGAAAGATTCAATCTACACTCAATGAAACACGCATCGTGACGTCAAAGGGAACTCAAATAAGTTGAACTCAAAACTCCTATTTTTCTTTCAACGATTAGTGTTTATACATTAAAATGGTCTAGTGTCGTATTAGGAAACTTGATTGAGGTAGTTTAATTCAAAGATTCAATTTTTACTCATTAAAACATTATTCGGGACGTCAAAGGGAACTCGAATAAGTTTAGCTCAAAACTCTCATTTTCTTTCAAAGATTCAATCTTTATAACATAAAAAGGTTCAGTGACATGACAGGTACCTTGATTGAAGTGTTTTCATTCGTAGATTCAATATTTAGTCATTAAAACACTTTTCGTGAATACATAGGGAACTTGAATAAGTTAAGCTCGAAACTCTCATTTCCCTTCAAAGATTCAATCTTTATACATTAAAAAGGTCCAGTAGCATAATTGGCATCTTGGTTGAGGTATTTTCATTCAAAGATTCAATATTTAGTCATTAAAACAGTTTCACGACTTTATTGTCAACTCGAATAAGTTTAACTCAAAACTCTCATTTTCTTTCAGAGATACAATACTTATACATGAAAAAGGTCTAGTGACATAATAGTTACCTTGATTGAAGTAATTTCATTCAAAGATTCAATCCTTGCTCATTGAAACACTCATCGTGACGTCAAACGGAATTCGAATAAGTTGAACTCCAAACTCTTATTTTCTTTCAAATATTGAATTTGTATACATTAAAATGGTCTAGTGACTTAATAGGTACCTCGATTGTGGTATTTTCATACAAAAATTCAATCTTTACTCATTAAAACACTCTTTGGGACGTCAAAGGGAACTCGCATAAGTTCAACTCAAAACTCTCATTTTCTTTCAAAGATTCAATCTTTATACATTAAAAAGTTCAAGTGACATAATAGGTACCCTGATTGAGTTAATTTCATTCAAAGATTCAATCTTTAATCATTAAAACACTCTCCGTGACGTCAAAGTGAAATCGAATTAGTTTGACTCAAAACTCTCATTTTATTTCAAAGATTTGATCTTTGTACATTAAAATGGTCTAGTGACTTCATAGGTACCTTGATTGAGGTGTTTTCATTTAAAGATTCAATCTTTACTCATTAAAACATTCTTCGGGACGTCCAGGGGCACTCGAATAAGTTTAACTCAAAGCACTCATTTCCTTTCCAAGGTTCAATCTTTAGACGTTAAAAAGGTCTAGTGACATAATAGGTACCCTGATGGAGGTACTTTCATTCAGAAGGATTCAATCTTTGATCATTAAAACACTCTTCGCGACTTCATAGGGAACTCGAATAAGTTAAACTCAAAACTTTCATTTTCCTTCAGATATTCAATCTTTAGACATTAAAAAGGTCTAGTGAGGTAATACGAACCTTGATTGGGGTAATTTCATTCAAAGATTTAGTTTTTACACTTTAAAACACTCTTCGCGACGTCAAACAAAACTCGAATAAGTTTAACTCAAAACTCTCGTTTTCTTACAAAGATTTAATCTTTATACATTAAAATGGTCTAGTGACATGATAGGTACGTTGATTGAGGTATTTTCATTCAAAGATTCAATCTTAACTCCTTAAAACACCCTTCGTGACGTCAAAGGGAACTCGAATAAGTTTAACTCAAAACTCTTATTTTATACCTTAAAAATGTCTAGTGACATAATAGGTACCTTGATTGAGCTATTTTCATTCAAGGATTCAATCTTTACTCGATAAAACACTCTTCGCGACCTCATAGGGAACTCAAATAAGCTAAACTCAAAACCCTCATTTTTTTCAATGATTCGATCTTTATACATTAAAAAGGTTTAGTGACATAATAAGTACCTTCATTCAAGGATTCAATCTTTACTCTTTAAAACACTCTTCGGGATGTCAAAAGGAACTCGAATAAGTTTAGCTCAAAACTCTCATTTCTTTTTTTTCAAAGTTTCAATCTTTAAACATTAAAAAGATCGAGTGACATAATAGGTACTTTCATTGGGAACTCGAGTAAGTTAAACCAAAACCCTCATTTTTTTTTTTCAAAGATTCATTCTTTATACATTGAAAAGGTCTAGTGATACAATACGTACATTGATTGAGGTAATTTCACTGAAAGATTCAATCTACACTCAATGAAACACACATCGTGACGTCAAAGGGAACTCAAATAAGTTGAACTCAAAACTCCTATTTTCTTTCAACGATTAGTGTTTATACATTAAAATGGTCTAGTGTCGTAATAGGAAACTTGATTGAGGTAGTTTAATTCAAAGATTCAATTTTTACTCATTAAAACATTATTCGGGACGTCAAAGGGAACTCGAATAAGTTTAGCTCAAAACTCTCATTTTCTTTCAAAGATTCAATCTTTATAACATAAAAAGGTTCAGTGACATGACAGGTACCTTGATTGAAGTGTTTTCATTCGTAGATTCAATATTTAGTCATTAAAACACTTTTCGTGAATTCATAGGGAACTTGAATAAGTAAGCTCGAAACTCTCATTTCCCTTCAAAGATTCAATCTTTATACATTAAAAAGGTCCAGTAGCATAATTGGCATCTTGGTTGAGGTATTTTCATTCAAAGATTCAATATTTAGTCATTAAAACACTTTCACGACTTTATTGTCAACTCGAATAAGTTTAACTCAAAACTCTCATTTTCTTTCAGAGATACAATACTTATACATGAAAAAGGTCTAGTGACATAATAGTTACCTTGATTGAAGTAATTTCATTCAAAGATTCAATCCTTGCTCATTGAAACACTCATCGTGACGTCAAACGGAATTCGAATAAGTTGAACTCCAAACTCTTATTTTCTTTCAAATATTGAATCTGTATACATTAAAATGGTCTAGTGACTTAATAGGTACCTCGATTGTGGTATTTTCATACAAAAATTCAATCTTTACTCATTAAAACACTCTTTGGGACGTCAAAGGGAACTCGCATAAGTTCAACCCAAAACTCTCATTTTCTTTCAAAGATTCAATCTTTATACATTAAAAAGTTCAAGTGACATAATAGGTACCCTGATTGAGTTAATTTCATTCAAAGATTCAATCTTTACTCATTAAAACACTCTCCGTGACGTCAAAGTGAAATCGAATTAGTTTGACTCAAAACTCTCATTTTATTTCAAAGATTTGATCTTTGTACATTAAAATGGTCTAGTGACTTCATAGGTACCTTGATTGAGGTGTTTTCATTTAAAGATTCAATCTTTACTCATTAAAACATTCTTCGGGACGTCCAGGGGCACTCGAATAAGTTTAACTCAAAACACTCATTTCCTTTCCAAGGTTCAATCTTTATACGTTAAAAAGGTCTCGTGACATAATAGGTACCCTGATGGAGGTACTTTCATTCAGAATCTTTGATCATTAAAACACTCTTCGCGACTGGGAACTCGAATAAGTTAAACTCAAAACTTTCATTTTCCTTCAGATATTCAATCTTTAGACATTAAAAAGGTCTAGTGAGGTAATACGAACCTTGATTGGGGTAATTTCATTCAAAGATTTAGTTTTTACACTTTAAAACACTCTTCGCGACGTCAAACAAAACTCGAATAAGTTTAACTCAAAACTCTCGTTTTCTTACAAAGATTTAATCTTTATACATTAAAATGGTCTAGTGACATGATAGGTACCTTGATTGAGGTATTTTCATTCAAAGATTCAATCTTAACTCCTTAAAACACCCTTCGTGACGTCAAAGGGAACTCGAATAAGTTTAACCCAAAACTCTTATTTTATACCTTAAAAATGTCTAGTGACATAATAGGTACCTTGATTGAGCTATTTTCATTCAAGGATTCAATCTTTACTCGATAAAACACTCTTCGCGACCTCATAGGGAACTCAAATAAGTTAAACTCAAAACCCTCATTTTTTTCAATGATTCGATCTTTATACATTAAAAAGGTTTAGTGACATAATAAGTACCTTCATTCAAGGATTCAATCTTTACTCTTTAAAACACTGTTCGGGATGTCAAAAGGAACTCGAATAAGTTTAGCTCAAAACTCTCATTTCTTTTTTTTCAAAGTTTCAATCTTTAAACATTAAAAAGATCGAGTGACATAATAGGTACCTTCATTGGGAACTCGAGTAAGTTAAATCAAAACCCTCATTTTTTTTTTCAAAGATTCATTCTTTATACATTGAAAAGGTCTAGTGATACAATACGTACATTGATTGAGGTAATTTCACTGAAAGATTCAATCTACACTCAATGAAACACGCATCGTGACGTCAAAGGGAACTCAAATAAGTTGAACTCAAAACTCCTATTTTCTTTCAACGATTAGTGTTTATACATTAAAATGGTCTAGTGTCGTAATAGGAAACTTGATTGAGGTAGTTTAATTCAAAGATTCAATTTTTACTCATTAAAACATTATTCGGGACGTCAAAGGGAACTCGAATAAGTTTAGCTCAAAACTCTCATTTTCTTTCAAAGATTCAATCTTTATAACATAAAAAGGTTCAGTGACATGACAGGTACCTTGATTGAAGTGTTTTCATTCGTAGATTCAATATTTAGTCATTAAAACACTTTTCGTGAATTCATAGGGAACTTGAATAAGTTAAGCTCGAAACTCTCATTTCCCTTCAAAGATTCAATCTTTATACATTAAAAAGGTCCAGTAGCATAATTGGCATCTTGGTTGAGGTATTTTCATTCAAAGATTCAATATTTAGTCATTGATTGAATATTGTCAACTCGAATAAGTTTAACTCAAAACTCTCATTTTCTTTCAGAAATACAATACTTATACATGAAAAAGGTCTAGTGACGTAATAGTTACCTTGATTGAAGTAATTTCATTCAAAGATTCAATCCTTGCTCATTGAAACACTCATCGTGACGTCAAACGGAATTCGAATAAGTTGAACTCCAAACTCTTATTTTCTTTCAAATATTGAATCTGTATACATTAAAATGGTCTAGTGACTTAATAGGTACCTCGATTGTGGTATTTTCATTCAAAAATTCAATCTTTACTCATTAAAACACTCTTTGGGACGTCAAAGGGAACTCGCATAAGTTCAACCCAAAACTCTCATTTTCTTTCAAAGATTCAATCTTTATACATTAAAAAGTTCAAGTGACATAATAGGTACCCTGATTGAGTTAATTTCATTCAAAGATTCAATCTTTACTCATTAAAACACTCTCCGTGACGTCAAAGTGAAATCGAATTAGTTTGACTCAAAACTCTCATTTTATTTAAAAGATTTGATCTTTGTACATTAAAATGGTCTAGTGACTTCATAGGTACCTTGATTGAGGTGTTTCCATTTAAAGATTCAATCTTTACTCATTAAAACATTCTTTGGGACGTCCAGGGGCACTCGAATAAGTTTAACTCAAAACACTCATTTCCTTTCCAAGGTTCAATCTTTATACGTTAAAAAGGTCTAGTGACATAATAGGTACCCTGATGGAGGTACTTTCATTCAGAAGGATTCAATCTTTGATCATTAAAACACTCTTCGCGACTTCATAGGGAACTCGAATAAGTTAAACTCAAAACTTTCATTTTCCTTCAGATATTCAATCTTTAGACATTAAAAAGGTCTAGTGAGGTAATACGAACCTTGATTGGGGTAATTTCATTCAAAGATTTAGTTTTTAACCTTTAAAACTCTCTTTGCGACGTCAAACAAAACTCGAATAAGTTTAACTCAAAACTCTCGTTTTCTTACAAGGATTTAATCTTTATACATTAAAATGGTCTAGTGACATGATAGGTACCTTGATTGAGGTATTTTCATTCAAAGATTCAATCTTAACTCCTTAAAACACCCTTCGTGACGTCAAAGGGAACTCGAATAAGTTTAACTCAAAACTCTTATTTTATACCTTAAAAATGTCTAGTGACATAATAGGTACCTTGATTGAGCTATTTTCATTCAAGGATTCAATCTTTACTCGATAAAACACTATTCGCGACCTCATAGGGAACTCAAATAAGTTAAACTCAAAACCTTCATTTTTTTCAATGATTCGATCTTTATACATTAAAAAGGTTTAGTGACATAATAAGTACCTTCATTCAAGGATTCAATCTTTACTCTTTAAAACACTCTTCGGGATGTCAAAAGGAACTCGAATAAGTTTAGCTCGAAACTCTCATTCTTTTTTTTCAAAGTTTCAATCTTTAAACATTAAAAAGATCGAGTGACATAATAGGTACCTTCATTGGGAACTCGAGTAAGTTAAATGAAAACCCTCATTTTTGTTTTTTCCAAGATTCATTCTTTATACATTAAAAAGGTCTAGTGATACAATACGTACATTGATTGAGGTAATTTCACTGAAAGATTCAATCTACGCTCAATGAAACACGCATCGTGACGTCAAAGGGAACTCAAATAAGTTGAACTCAAAACTCCTATTTTCTTTCAACGATTAGTGTTTATACATTAAAATGGTCTAGTGTCGTAATAGGAAACTTGATTGAGGTAGTTTAATTCAAAGATTCAATTTTTACTCATTAAAACATTATTCGGGACGTCAAAGGGAACTCGAATAAGTTTAGCTTAAAACTCGCTTTTTCTTTCAAAGATTCAATCTTTATAACATAACAAGGTTCAGTGACATGACAGGTACCATGATTGAAGTGTTTTCATTCGTAGATTCAATATTTAGTCATTAAAACACTTTTCGTGAATTCATAGGGAACTTGAATAAGTTAAACTCGAAACTCTCATTTTCCTTCAATGATTCAATCTTTATACATTAAAAAGGTCCAGTAGCATAATTGGCATCTTGGTTAAGTTATTTTCATTCAAAGATTCAATATTTAGTCATTAAAACACTTTCACGACTTTATTGTCAACTCGAATAAGTTTAACTCAAAACTCTCATTTTCTTTCAGAGATACAATACTTATACATGAAAAAGGTCTAGTGACATAATAGTTACCTTGATTGAAGTAATTTCATTCAAAGATTCAATCCTTGCTCATTGAGACACTCATCGTGACGTCAAACGGAATTCGAATAAGTTGAACTCCAAACTCTTATTTTCTTTCAAATATTGAATCCGTATACATTAAAATGGTCTAGTGACTTAATAGGTACCTCGATTGTGGTATTTTCATACAAAAATTCAATCTTTACTCATTAAAACACTCTTTGGGACGTCAAAGGGAACTCGCATAAGTTCAACTCAAAACTCTAATTTTCTTTCAAAGATTCAATCTTTATACATTAAAAAGTTCAAGTGACATAATAGGTACCCTGATTGAGTTAATTTCATTCAAAGATTCAATCTTTACTCATTAAAACACTCTCCGTGACGTCAAAGTGAAATCGAATTAGTTTGACTCAAAACTCTCATTTTATTTCAAAGATTTGATCTTTGTACATTAAAATGGTCTAGTGACTTCATAGGTACCTTGATTGAGGTGTTTCCATTTAAAGATTCAATCTTTACTCATTAAAACATTCTTCGGGACGTCCAGGGGCACTCGAATAAGTTTAACTCAAAACACTCATTTCCTTTCCAAGGTTCAATCTTTATACGTTAAAAAGGTCTAGTGACATAATAGGTACCCTGATGGAGGTACTTTCATTCAGAAGGATTCAATCTTTGATCATTAAAACACTCTTCGCGACTTCATAGGGAACTCGAATAAGTTAAACTCAAAACTTCCATTTTCCTTCAGATATTCAATCTTTAGACATTAAAAAGGTCTAGTGAGGTAATACGAACCTTGATTGGGGTAATTTCATTCAAAGATTTAGTTTTTACACTTTAAAACACTCTTCGCGACGTCAAACAAAACTCGAATAAGTTTAACTCAAAACTCTCGTTTTCTTACAAAGATTTAATCTTTATACATTAAAATGGTCTAGTGACATGATAGGTACCTTGGTTGAGGTATTTTCATTCAAAGATTCAATTTTAACTCCTTAAAACACCCTTCGTGACGTCAAAGGGAACTCGAATAAGTTTAACTCAAAACTCTTATTTTATACTTTAAAAATGTCTAGTAACATAATAGGTACCTTGATTGAGCTATTTTCATTCAAGGATTCAATCTTTACTCGATAAAACACTCTTCGCGACCTCATAGGGAACTCAAATAAGTTAAACTCAAAACCCTCATTTTTTTCAATGATTCGATCTTTATACATTAAAAAGGTTTAGTGACATAATAAGTACCTTCATTCAAGGATTCAATCTTTACTCTTTAAAACACTCTTCGGGATGTCAAGAGGAACTCGAATAAGTTTAGCTCAAAACTCTCATTTCTTTTTTTTCAAAGTTTCAATCTTTAAACATTAAAAAGATCGAGTGACATAATAGGTACCTTCATTGGGAACTCGAGTAAGTTAAATCAAAACCCTCATTTTTTTTTTTCAAAGATTCATTCTTTATACATTGAAAAGGTCTAGTGATACAATACGTACATTGATTGAGGTAATTTCACTGAAAGATTCAATCTACACTCAATGAAACACGCATCGTGACGTCAAAGGGAACTCAAATAAGTTGAACTCAAAACTCCTATTTTCTTTCAACGATTAGTGTTTATACATTAAAATGGTCTAGTGTCGTAATAGGAAACTTGATTGAGGTAGTTTAATTCAAAGATTCAATTTTTACTCATTAAAACATTATTCGGGACGACATAGGGAACTCGAATAAGTTTAGCTCAAAACTCTCATTTTCTTTCAAAGATTCAATCTTTATAACATAAAAAGGTTCAGTGACATGACAGGTACCTTGATTGAAGTGTTTTCATTCGTAGATTCAATATTTAGTCATTAAAACACTTTTCGTGAATTCATAGGGAACTTGAATAAGTTAAGCTCGAAACTCTCATTTCCCTTCAAAGATTCAATCTTTATACATTAAAAAGGTCCAGTAGCATAATTGGCATCTTGGTTGAGGTATTTTCATTCAAAGATTCAATATTTAGTCATTAAAACACTTTCACGACTTTATTGTCAACTCGAATAAGTTTAACTCAAAACTCTAATTTTCTTTCAGAGATACAATACTTATACATGAAAAAGGTCTAGTGACATAATAGTTACCTTGATTGAAGTAATTTCATTCAAAGATTCAATCCTTGCTCATTGAAACACTCATCGTGACGTCAAACGGAATTCGAATAAGTTGAACTCCAAACTCTTATTTTCTTTCAAATATTGAATCTGTTTACATTAAAATGGTCTAGTGACTTAATAGGTACCTCGATTGTGGTATTTTCATACAAAAATTCAATCTTTACTCATTAAAACACTCTTTGGGACATCAAAGGGAACTCGCATAAGTTCAACTCAAAACTCTCATTTTCTTTCAAAGATTCAATCTTTATACATTAAAAAGTTCAAGTGACATAATAGGTACCCTGATTGAGTTAATTTCATTCAAAGATTCAATCTTTACTCATTAAAACACTCTCCGTGACGTCCAAGTGAAATCGAATTAGTTTGACTCAAAACTCTCATTTTATTTCAAAGATTTGATCTTTGTACATTAAAATGGTCTAGTGACTTCATAGGTACCTTGATTGAGGTGTTTCCATTTAAAGATTCAATCTTTACTCATTAAAATATTCTTCGGGACGTCCTGGGGCACTCGAATAAGTTTAACTCAAAACACTCATTTCCTTTCCAAGGTTCAATCTTTATACGTTAAAAAGGTCTAGTGACATAATAGGTACCCTGATGGAGGTACTTTCATTCAGAAGGATTCAATCTTTGATCATTAAAACAGTCTTCGCGACTTCATAGGGAACTCGAATAAGTTAAACTCAAAACTTTCATTTTCCTTCAGATATTCAATCTTTAGACATTAAAAAGGTCTAGTGAGGTAATACGAACCTTGATTGGGGTAATTTCATTCAAAGATTTAGTTTTTACACTTTAAAACACTCTTCGCGACGTCAAACAAAACTCGAATAAGTTTAACTCAAAACTCTCGTTTTCTTACAAAGATTTAATCTTTATACATTAAAATGGTCTAGTGACATGATAGGTACGTTGATTGAGGTATTTTCATTCAAAGATTCAATCTTAACTCCTTAAAACACCCTTCGTGACGTCAAAGGGAACTCGAATAAGTTTAACTCAAAACTCTTATTTTATACCTTAAAAATGTCTAGTGACATAATAGGTACCTTGATTGAGCTATTTTCATTCAAGGATTCAATCTTTACTCGATAAAACACTATTCGCGACCTCATAGGGAACTCAAATAAGTTAAACTCAAAACCCTCATTTTTTTCAATGATTCGATCTTTATACATTAAAAAGGTTTAGTGACATAATAAGTACCTTCATTCAAGGATTCAATCTTTACTCTTTAAAACACTCTTCGGGATGTCAAAAGGAACTCGAATAAGTTTAGCTCAAAACTCTCATTTCTTTTTTTTCAAAGTTTCAATCTTTAAACATTAAAAAGATCGAGTGACATAATAGGTACCTTCATTGGGAACTCGAGTAAGTTAAATCAAAACTCTCATTTTTTTTTTCAAAGATTCATTCTTTATACATTGAAAAGGTCTAGTGATACAATACGTACATTGATTGAGGTAATTTCACTGAAAGATTCAATCTACGCTCAATGAAACACGCATCGTGACGTCAAAGGGAACTCAAATAAGTTGAACTCAAAACTCCTATTTTCTTTCAACGATTAGTGTTTATACATTAAAATGGTCTAGTGTCGTAATAGGAAACTTGATTGAGGTAGTTTAATTCAAAGATTCAATTTTTACTCATTAAAACTTTATTCGGGACGTCAAAGGGAACTCGAATAAGTTTAGCTCAAAACTCTCATTTTCTTTCAAAGATTCAATCTTTATAACATAAAAAGGTTCAGTGACATGACAGGTACCTTGATTGAAGTGTTTTCATTCGTAGATTCAATATTTAGTCATTAAAACACTTTTCGTGAATTCATAGGGAACTTGAATAAGTTAAACTCGAAACTCTCATTTTCCTTCAAAGATTCAATCTTTATACATTAAAAAGGTCCAGTAGCATAATTGGTATCTTGGTTGAGGTATTTTCATTCAAAGATTCAATATTTAGTCATTAAAACACTTTCACGACTTTATTGTCAACTCGAATAAGTTTAACTCAAAACTCTCATTTTCTTTCAGAGATACAATACTTATACATGAAAAAGGTCTAGTGACATAATAGTTACCTTGATTGAAGTAATTTCATTCAAAGATTCAATCCTTGCTCATTGACACACTCATCGTGACGTCAAACGGAATTCGAATAAGTTGAACTCCAAACTCTTATTTTCTTTCAAATATTGAATCTGTATACATTAAAATGGTCTAGTGACTTAATAGGTACCTCGATTGTGGTATTTTCATACAAAAATTCAATCTTTACTCATTAAAACACTCTTTGGGACGTCAAAGGGAACTCGCATAAGTTCAACTCAAAACTCTCATTTTCTTTCAAAGATTCAATCTTTATACATTAAAAAGTTCAAGTGACATAATAGGTACCCTGATTGAGTTAATTTCATTCAAAGATTCAATCTTTACTCATTAAAACACTCTCCGTGACGTCAAAGTGAAATCGAATTAGTTTGACTCAAAACTCTCATTTTATTTAAAAGATTTGATCTTTGTAAATTAAAATGGTCTAGTGACTTCATAGGTACCTTGATTGAGGTGTTTCCATTTAAAGATTCAATCTTTACTCATTAAAACATTCTTCGGGACGTCCTGGGGCACTCGAATAAGTTTAACTCAAAACACTCATTTCCTTTCCAAGGTTCAATCTTTATACGTTAAAAAGGTCTAGTGACATAATAGGTACCCTGATGGAGGTACTTTCATTCAGAAGGATTCAATCTTTGATCATTAAAACAGTCTTCGCGACTTCATAGGGAACTCGAATAAGTTAAACTCAAAACTTTCATTTTCCTTCAGATATTCAATCTTTAGACATTAAAAAGGTCTAGTGAGGTAATACGAACCTTGATTGGGGTAATTTCATTCAAAGATTTAGTTTTTACACTTTAAAACACTCTTCGCGACGTCAAACAAAACTCGAATAAGTTTAACTCAAAACTCTCGTTTTCTTACAAAGATTTAATCTTTATACATTAAAATGGTCTAGTGACATGATAGGTACCTTGATTGAGGTATTTTCATTCAAAGATTCAATCTTAACTCCTTAAAACACCCTTCGTGACGTCAAAGGGAACTCGAATAAGTTTAACTCAAAACTCTTATTTTATACCTTAAAAATGTCTAGTGACATAATAGGTACCTTGATTGAGCTATTTTCATTCAAGGATTCAATCTTTACTCGATAAAACACTCTTCGCGACCTCATAGGGAACTCAAATAAGTTAAACTCAAAACCCTCATTTTTTTCAATGATTCGATCTTTATACATTAAAAAGGTTTAGTGACATAATAAGTACCTTCATTCAAGGATTCAATCTTTACTCTTTAAAACACTCTTTGGGATGTCAAAAGGAACTCGAATAAGTTTAGCTCAAAACTCTCATTTCTTTTTTTCAAAGTTTCAATCTTTAAACATTAAAAAGATCGAGTGACATAATAGGTACCTTCATTGGGAACTCGAGTAAGTTAAATCAAAACTCTCATTTTTTTTTTTCAAAGATTCATTCTTTATACATTGAAAAGGTCTAGTGATACAATACGTACATTGATTGAGGTAATTTCACTGAAAGATTCAATCTACGCTCAATGAAACACGCATCGTGACGTCAAAGGGAACTCAAATAAGTTGAACTCAAAACTCCTATTTTCTTTCAACGATTAGTGTTTATACATTAAAATGGTCTAGTGTCGTAATAGGAAACTTGATTGAGGTAGTTTAATTCAAAGATTCAATTTTTACTCATTAAAACATTATTCGGGACGTCAAAGGGAACTCGAATAAGTTTAGCTCAAAACTCTCATTTTCTTTCAAAGATTCAATCTTTACAACATAAAAAGGTTCAGTGACATGACAGGTACCTTGATTGAAGTGTTTTCATTCGTAGATTCAATATTTAGTCATTAAAACACTTTTCGTGAATTCATAGGGAACTTGAATAAGTTAAACTCGAAACTCTCATTTTCCTTCAAAGATTCAATCTTTATACATTAAAAAGGTCCAGTAGCATAATTGGCATCTTGGTTGAGGTATTTTCATTCAAAGATTCAATATTTAGTCATTAAAACACTTTCACGACTTTATTGTCAACTCGAATAAGTTTAACTCAAAACTCTCTTTTTCTTTCAGAGATACAATACTTATACATGGAAAAGGTCTAGTGACATAATAGTTACCTTGATTGAAGTAATTTCATTCAAAGATTCAATCCTTGCTCATTGAGACACTCATCGTGACGTCAAACGGAATTCGAATAAGTTGAACTCTAAACTCTTATTTTCTTTCAAATATTGAATCTGTATACATTAAAATGGTCTAGTGACTTAATAGGTACCTCGATTGTGGTATTTTCATACAAAAATTCAATCTTTACTCATTAAAACACTATTTGGGACGTCAAAGGGAACTCGCATAAGTTCAACTCAAAACTCTCATTTTCTTTCAAAGATTCAATCTTTATACATTAAAAAGTTCAAGTGACATAATAGGTACCCTGATTGAGTT
>NW_026775881.1:137500-140000 GCF_030987335.1 Cornus florida | reverse complement strand
GAGTTAAGTTTGCCCTTTATGACTCCTCGCCCGCATGCTCGTGCACACCGGCGTGCACGTGGGCATCGTATGCTAAAAAATGAAGTTTGGAGTTTGGGTTTGAAAATTTTACGGGAACTTCCTAGAAGCCTAAGAAATGCTTTGCTCGAGACGGATTTCGATTTGGAGGTCCGCCGTGTTAATTTTGCCAATTACGGCTCCTCGCCCGCACGCTCGTGCACCCCGACGTGCACACCGGCGCGCACGTGGGCATCGTATGCTAAAAAATGAAGTTTGGAGTTTGGGTTTGAAAATTTTACGGGAACTTCCTAGAAGCCTAAGAAATGCTTTGCTCGAGACGGATTTCGATTTGGAGGTCCCCCGAGTTAATTTTGCCCATTACGACTCCTCGCCCGCACGCTCGTGCACCCCGGCGTGCACGTGGGCATAGTATGCTAAAAAATGAAGTTTGGAGTTTGGGTTCGGAAATTTTATGGGAGCTTCCTAGAAGCCTAAGAACTGCTTTGCTCGAGACGGATTTTGATTTGGAGATCCCCCGAGTTAGTTTTGCCCATTATGACTCCTCCCCCGCACGCTCAAGCACCCCCGCGTGCACGGGGGCATCGTATGCTAAAAAATGAAGTTTGGAGTTTGGGTTTGGAAATTTTATGGGAGCTTCCTAGAAGCCTAAGAAGTGCTTTGCTCGAGACGGATTTCGATTTGGAGGTCCCCCGAGTTAATTTTGCCCATTATGACTCCTCGCCCGCACGCTTAAGCACCCCCGCGTGCACGTGGGCATTGTGTGCTAAAAAATGAAGTTTGGAGTTTGGGTTTGAAAATTTTACGGGAACTTCCTAGAAGCCTAAGAAATGCTTTGCTCGAGACGGATTTCGATTTGGAGGTCCCCCGAGTTAATTTTGCCCATTACGACTCCTCGCCCGCACGCTCGTGCACCCCGGCGTGCACGTGGGCATCGTATGCTAAAAAATGAAGTTTGGAGTTTGGGTTTGAAAATTTTATGGGAGCTTCCTAGAAGCTTAAGAAGTGTTTTGCTCGAGACGGATTTCGATTTGGAGGTCCCCCGAGTCAATGTTGCCCATTATGGCTCCTCTCCCGCATGCTCAAGCACCCCTGCGTGCACGTGGGCATTGTATGCTAAAAAATAAAGTTTGGAGTTTGGGTTTGGAAGTTTTATGGGAGCTTCCTTGAAGCTTAAGAAGTGTTTTGCTCGAGACGGATTTCGATTTGGAGGTCCCCCGAGTCAATGTTGCCCATTATGGCTCCTCGCCCGCACGCTCAAGCACCCCGGCGTGCACGTGGGCATTGTATGCTAAAAAATAAAGTTTGGAGTTTGGGTTTGGAAGTTTTATGGGAGCTTCCTAGAAGCTTAAGAAGTGTTTTGCTCGAGACGGATTTCGATTTGGAGGTCCCCCGAGTCAATGTTGCCCATTATGGCTCCTCTCCCGCATGCTCAAGCACCCCTGCGTGCACACCGGCGTGCACGTGGGCATTGTAGGCTAAAAAATGAAGTTTGGAGTTTGGGTTTGGAAATTTTATGGGAGCTTCCTTGAAGCCTAAGAAGTGTTTTGCTCGAAACGGAATTCGATTTGGAGGTCCCCCGAGTCAATTTTGCCCATTACGACTCCTCGCTCGCATGCAATATCTACTCCTGTCAGAGCTGTGGTTTTACTTAAGACTACTATAGGGGGGGGGGAGTTCTCAGCACCAAGAGCTGCAAGTAAGGCCATTGCTTGCTTTGCAGTCTCGATTGCTCTACTAGTGAATAGTAGATGTCTTGGTTAGCTTGGAACGAAAAAAAAAATTTTTTGGGGAAAAAAAAAAAAAAAAGTTTTTGTGAAAAAAAATTTTTCGAAAAAAAAAAAAAAAAAAAAAATTTTTTTGGATGCCTCGGTCTTCTATTTGTTTTGCTTGGGTAGATTAGGAAAAAAAAAAAAAAAAATTTTTTTGTTGGATGCCTCGGTCTTCATATTCTTTCTCGGCTATTTCGAAAAAAAAAAAAAAAAATTCCGGGAAAGAGAAAAAAAAAATTATTTTTTGTTGGTTGCCTCGGTCTTCATGTTCTTTCTCTGGTATATGGGAAAGAAAAAAAAAAAAAAAAAATTTTGGATGCCTCGGTCTTCTTGTTCTCGGTTGGATTTATCGAAAAAAAAAAAAAAAAAAAAAAAAAAAAAAAAAAAAAATTTTGATGCCTCGGTCTTCTTGTTCTTGCTTTGGTATATCGGAGAAAAAAAAAAAAAAATTTTTTGGATGCCTCGGTCTTCTTGTTCATTCTTCGGTATATCAAAAAAAAAAAAAAAAAAAAAAAAAAAAAATTTGAGACTTCGGTCTTCTTGTTCTTGCTTTGGTATATCGGAGAAAAAAAAAAAAAAAAATTTTGGATGCCTCGGTCTTCTTGTTCATTCTTCGGTATATCAAAAAAAAAAAATTTTTTTGAAGCCTCGGTCTTCTTGTTCTTGCTTTGGTATATCGGAGGAAAATAAAAAAAAATTTTGGTTGCCTC
>NW_026775881.1:85000-87500 GCF_030987335.1 Cornus florida | reverse complement strand
CCCATTATGACTCCTCGCCCGCACGCTCGTGCACCCCGGCGTGCACGTGGGCATCGTTGGCTAAAAAATGAAGTTTGGAGTTTGGGTTTGAAAATTTTATGGGAGCTTCCTAGAAGCCTAAGAAGTGCTTTGCTCGAGACGGATTTCGATTTGGAGGTCCCCCGAGTTAATTTTGCCCATTATGACTCCTCGCCCGCACGCTTAAGCACCCCCGCGTGCACGTGGGCATTGTGTGCTAAAAAATGAAGTTTGGAGTTTGGGTTTGAAAATTTTATGGGAGCTTCCTAGAAGCCTAAGAAATGCTTTGCTCGAGACGGATTTCGATTTGGAGGTCCCCCGAGTTAAGTTTGCCCTTTATGACTCCTCGCCCGCATGCTCGTGCACACCGGCGTGCACGTGGGCATCGTATGCTAAAAAATGAAGTTTGGAGTTTGGGTTTGAAAATTTTACGGGAACTTCCTAGAAGCCTAAGAAATGCTTTGCTCGAGACGGATTTCGATTTGGAGGTCCGCCGTGTTAATTTTGCCAATTACGGCTCCTCGCCCGCACGCTCGTGCACCCCGACGTGCACACCGGCGCGCACGTGGGCATCGTATGCTAAAAAATGAAGTTTGGAGTTTGGGTTTGAAAATTTTACGGGAACTTCCTAGAAGCCTAAGAAATGCTTTGCTCGAGACGGATTTCGATTTGGAGGTCCCCCGAGTTAATTTTGCCCATTACGACTCCTCGCCCGCACGCTCGTGCACCCCGGCGTGCACGTGGGCATAGTATGCTAAAAAATGAAGTTTGGAGTTTGGGTTCGGAAATTTTATGGGAGCTTCCTAGAAGCCTAAGAACTGCTTTGCTCGAGACGGATTTTGATTTGGAGATCCCCCGAGTTAGTTTTGCCCATTATGACTCCTCCCCCGCACGCTCAAGCACCCCCGCGTGCACGGGGGCATCGTATGCTAAAAAATGAAGTTTGGAGTTTGGGTTTGGAAATTTTATGGGAGCTTCCTAGAAGCCTAAGAAGTGCTTTGCTCGAGACGGATTTCGATTTGGAGGTCCCCCGAGTTAATTTTGCCCATTATGACTCCTCGCCCGCACGCTTAAGCACCCCCGCGTGCACGTGGGCATTGTGTGCTAAAAAATGAAGTTTGGAGTTTGGGTTTGAAAATTTTACGGGAACTTCCTAGAAGCCTAAGAAATGCTTTGCTCGAGACGGATTTCGATTTGGAGGTCCCCCGAGTTAATTTTGCCCATTACGACTCCTCGCCCGCACGCTCGTGCACCCCGGCGTGCACGTGGGCATCGTATGCTAAAAAATGAAGTTTGGAGTTTGGGTTTGAAAATTTTATGGGAGCTTCCTAGAAGCTTAAGAAGTGTTTTGCTCGAGACGGATTTCGATTTGGAGGTCCCCCGAGTCAATGTTGCCCATTATGGCTCCTCTCCCGCATGCTCAAGCACCCCTGCGTGCACGTGGGCATTGTATGCTAAAAAATAAAGTTTGGAGTTTGGGTTTGGAAGTTTTATGGGAGCTTCCTTGAAGCTTAAGAAGTGTTTTGCTCGAGACGGATTTCGATTTGGAGGTCCCCCGAGTCAATGTTGCCCATTATGGCTCCTCGCCCGCACGCTCAAGCACCCCGGCGTGCACGTGGGCATTGTATGCTAAAAAATAAAGTTTGGAGTTTGGGTTTGGAAGTTTTATGGGAGCTTCCTAGAAGCTTAAGAAGTGTTTTGCTCGAGACGGATTTCGATTTGGAGGTCCCCCGAGTCAATGTTGCCCATTATGGCTCCTCTCCCGCATGCTCAAGCACCCCTGCGTGCACACCGGCGTGCACGTGGGCATTGTAGGCTAAAAAATGAAGTTTGGAGTTTGGGTTTGGAAATTTTATGGGAGCTTCCTTGAAGCCTAAGAAGTGTTTTGCTCGAAACGGAATTCGATTTGGAGGTCCCCCGAGTCAATTTTGCCCATTACGACTCCTCGCTCGCATGCAATATCTACTCCTGTCAGAGCTGTGGTTTTACTTAAGACTACTATAGGGGGGGGGAGTTCTCAGCACCAAGAGCTGCAAGTAAGGCCATTGCTTGCTTTGCAGTCTCGATTGCTCTACTAGTGAATAGTAGATGTCTTGGTTAGCTTGGAACGAAAAAAAAAATTTTTTGGGGAAAAAAAAAAAAAAAAGTTTTTGTGAAAAAAAATTTTTCGAAAAAAAAAAAAAAAAAAAAAATTTTTTTGGATGCCTCGGTCTTCTATTTGTTTTGCTTGGGTAGATTAGGAAAAAAAAAAAAAAAAATTTTTTTGTTGGATGCCTCGGTCTTCATATTCTTTCTCGGCTATTTCGAAAAAAAAAAAAAAAAATTCCGGGAAAGAGAAAAAAAAAATTATTTTTTGTTGGTTGCCTCGGTCTACATGTTCTTTCTCTGGTATATGGGAAAGAAAAAAAAAAAAAAAAAATTTTGGATGCCTCGGTCTTCTTGTTCTCGGTTGGATTTATCGAAAAAAAAAAAAAAAAAAAAA
>NW_026775881.1:42500-45000 GCF_030987335.1 Cornus florida | reverse complement strand
GTATGCTAAAAAATGAAGTTTGGAGTTTGGGTTTGAAAATTTTACGGGAACTTCCTAGAAGCCTAAGAAATGCTTTGCTCGAGACGGATTTCGATTTGGAGGTCCGCCGTGTTAATTTTGCCAATTACGGCTCCTCGCCCGCACGCTCGTGCACCCCGACGTGCACACCGGCGCGCACGTGGGCATCGTATGCTAAAAAATGAAGTTTGGAGTTTGGGTTTGAAAATTTTACGGGAACTTCCTAGAAGCCTAAGAAATGCTTTGCTCGAGACGGATTTCGATTTGGAGGTCCCCCGAGTTAATTTTGCCCATTACGACTCCTCGCCCGCACGCTCGTGCACCCCGGCGTGCACGTGGGCATAGTATGCTAAAAAATGAAGTTTGGAGTTTGGGTTCGGAAATTTTATGGGAGCTTCCTAGAAGCCTAAGAACTGCTTTGCTCGAGACGGATTTTGATTTGGAGATCCCCCGAGTTAGTTTTGCCCATTATGACTCCTCCCCCGCACGCTCAAGCACCCCCGCGTGCACGGGGGCATCGTATGCTAAAAAATGAAGTTTGGAGTTTGGGTTTGGAAATTTTATGGGAGCTTCCTAGAAGCCTAAGAAGTGCTTTGCTCGAGACGGATTTCGATTTGGAGGTCCCCCGAGTTAATTTTGCCCATTATGACTCCTCGCCCGCACGCTTAAGCACCCCCGCGTGCACGTGGGCATTGTGTGCTAAAAAATGAAGTTTGGAGTTTGGGTTTGAAAATTTTACGGGAACTTCCTAGAAGCCTAAGAAATGCTTTGCTCGAGACGGATTTCGATTTGGAGGTCCCCCGAGTTAATTTTGCCCATTACGACTCCTCGCCCGCACGCTCGTGCACCCCGGCGTGCACGTGGGCATCGTATGCTAAAAAATGAAGTTTGGAGTTTGGGTTTGAAAATTTTATGGGAGCTTCCTAGAAGCTTAAGAAGTGTTTTGCTCGAGACGGATTTCGATTTGGAGGTCCCCCGAGTCAATGTTGCCCATTATGGCTCCTCTCCCGCATGCTCAAGCACCCCTGCGTGCACGTGGGCATTGTATGCTAAAAAATAAAGTTTGGAGTTTGGGTTTGGAAGTTTTATGGGAGCTTCCTTGAAGCTTAAGAAGTGTTTTGCTCGAGACGGATTTCGATTTGGAGGTCCCCCGAGTCAATGTTGCCCATTATGGCTCCTCGCCCGCACGCTCAAGCACCCCGGCGTGCACGTGGGCATTGTATGCTAAAAAATAAAGTTTGGAGTTTGGGTTTGGAAGTTTTATGGGAGCTTCCTAGAAGCTTAAGAAGTGTTTTGCTCGAGACGGATTTCGATTTGGAGGTCCCCCGAGTCAATGTTGCCCATTATGGCTCCTCTCCCGCATGCTCAAGCACCCCTGCGTGCACACCGGCGTGCACGTGGGCATTGTAGGCTAAAAAATGAAGTTTGGAGTTTGGGTTTGGAAATTTTATGGGAGCTTCCTTGAAGCCTAAGAAGTGTTTTGCTCGAAACGGAATTCGATTTGGAGGTCCCCCGAGTCAATTTTGCCCATTACGACTCCTCGCTCGCATGCAATATCTACTCCTGTCAGAGCTGTGGTTTTACTTAAGACTACTATAGGGGGGGGGGAGTTCTCAGCACCAAGAGCTGCAAGTAAGGCCATTGCTTGCTTTGCAGTCTCGATTGCTCTACTAGTGAATAGTAGATGTCTTGGTTAGCTTGGAACGAAAAAAAAAATTTTTTGGGGAAAAAAAAAAAAAAAAGTTTTTGTGAAAAAAAATTTTTCGAAAAAAAAAAAAAAAAAAAAAATTTTTTTGGATGCCTCGGTCTTCTATTTGTTTTGCTTGGGTAGATTAGGAAAAAAAAAAAAAAAATTTTTTTTGTTGGATGCCTCGGTCTTCATATTCTTTCTCGGCTATTTCGAAAAAAAAAAAAAAAAATTCCGGGAAAGAGAAAAAAAAAATTATTTTTTGTTGGTTGCCTCGGTCTTCATGTTCTTTCTCTGGTATATGGGAAAGAAAAAAAAAAAAAAAAAATTTTGGATGCCTCGGTCTTCTTGTTCTCGGTTGGATTTATCGAAAAAAAAAAAAAAAAAAAAAAAAAAAAAATTTTGATGCCTCGGTCTTCTTGTTCTTGCTTTGGTATATCGGAGAAAAAAAAAAAAAAATTTTTTGGATGCCTCGGTCTTCTTGTTCATTCTTCGGTATATCAAAAAAAAAAAAAAAAAAAAAAAAATTTGAGACTTCGGTCTTCTTGTTCTTGCTTTGGTATATCGGAGAAAAAAAAAAAAAAAAATTTTGGATGCCTCGGTCTTCTTGTTCATTCTTCGGTATATCAAAAAAAAAAAATTTTTTTGAAGCCTCGGTCTTCTTGTTCTTGCTTTGGTATATCGGAGGAAAATAAAAAAAAATTTTGGTTGCCTCGGTCTTCTTGTTCATTCTTCGGTATATATATATATAAAAAAAAAAAAAAAAAAAAAAAAAAAAAAAAAAAAAAAATTTTG
>NW_026775881.1:0-2500 GCF_030987335.1 Cornus florida | reverse complement strand
GACGGATTTCGATTTGGAGGTCCCCCGAGTTAATTTTGCCCATTACGACTCCTCGCCCGCACGCTCGTGCACCCCGGCGTGCACGTGGGCATAGTATGCTAAAAAATGAAGTTTGGAGTTTGGGTTCGGAAATTTTATGGGAGCTTCCTAGAAGCCTAAGAACTGCTTTGCTCGAGACGGATTTTGATTTGGAGATCCCCCGAGTTAGTTTTGCCCATTATGACTCCTCCCCCGCACGCTCAAGCACCCCCGCGTGCACGGGGGCATCGTATGCTAAAAAATGAAGTTTGGAGTTTGGGTTTGGAAATTTTATGGGAGCTTCCTAGAAGCCTAAGAAGTGCTTTGCTCGAGACGGATTTCGATTTGGAGGTCCCCCGAGTTAATTTTGCCCATTATGACTCCTCGCCCGCACGCTTAAGCACCCCCGCGTGCACGTGGGCATTGTGTGCTAAAAAATGAAGTTTGGAGTTTGGGTTTGAAAATTTTACGGGAACTTCCTAGAAGCCTAAGAAATGCTTTGCTCGAGACGGATTTCGATTTGGAGGTCCCCCGAGTTAATTTTGCCCATTACGACTCCTCGCCCGCACGCTCGTGCACCCCGGCGTGCACGTGGGCATCGTATGCTAAAAAATGAAGTTTGGAGTTTGGGTTTGAAAATTTTATGGGAGCTTCCTAGAAGCTTAAGAAGTGTTTTGCTCGAGACGGATTTCGATTTGGAGGTCCCCCGAGTCAATGTTGCCCATTATGGCTCCTCTCCCGCATGCTCAAGCACCCCTGCGTGCACGTGGGCATTGTATGCTAAAAAATAAAGTTTGGAGTTTGGGTTTGGAAGTTTTATGGGAGCTTCCTTGAAGCTTAAGAAGTGTTTTGCTCGAGACGGATTTCGATTTGGAGGTCCCCCGAGTCAATGTTGCCCATTATGGCTCCTCGCCCGCACGCTCAAGCACCCCGGCGTGCACGTGGGCATTGTATGCTAAAAAATAAAGTTTGGAGTTTGGGTTTGGAAGTTTTATGGGAGCTTCCTAGAAGCTTAAGAAGTGTTTTGCTCGAGACGGATTTCGATTTGGAGGTCCCCCGAGTCAATGTTGCCCATTATGGCTCCTCTCCCGCATGCTCAAGCACCCCTGCGTGCACACCGGCGTGCACGTGGGCATTGTAGGCTAAAAATGAAGTTTGGAGTTTGGGTTTGGAAATTTTATGGGAGCTTCCTTGAAGCCTAAGAAGTGTTTTGCTCGAAACGGAATTCGATTTGGAGGTCCCCCGAGTCAATTTTGCCCATTACGACTCCTCGCTCGCATGCAATATCTACTCCTGTCAGAGCTGTGGTTTTACTTAAGACTACTATAGGGGGGGGGGAGTTCTCAGCACCAAGAGCTGCAAGTAAGGCCATTGCTTGCTTTGCAGTCTCGATTGCTCTACTAGTGAATAGTAGATGTCTTG
Organism: Cornus florida; assembly: GCF_030987335.1. Taxonomy (NCBI): domain Eukaryota; kingdom Viridiplantae; phylum Streptophyta; class Magnoliopsida; order Cornales; family Cornaceae; genus Cornus; species Cornus florida. The sequence continues at coordinate 1,060 of NW_026775881.1, read as the reverse complement.
GTTAGCTTGGAACGAAAAAAAAAATTTTTTGGGGAAAAAAAAAAAAAAAAGTTTTTGTGAAAAAAAATTTTTCGAAAAAAAAAAAAAAAAAAAAAATTTTTTTGGATGCCTCGGTCTTCTATTTGTTTTGCTTGGGTAGATTAGGAAAAAAAAAAAAAAAAATTTTTTTGTTGGATGCCTCGGTCTTCATATTCTTTCTCGGCTATTTCGAAAAAAAAAAAAAAAAATTCGGGAAAGAGAAAAAAAAAATTATTTTTTGTTGGTTGCCTCGGTCTTCATGTTCTTTCTCTGGTATATGGGAAAGAAAAAAAAAAAAAAAAAATTTTGGATGCCTCGGTCTTCTTGTTCTCGGTTGGATTTATCGAAAAAAAAAAAAAAAAAAAAAAAAAAAAAAAAAAAAAATTTTGATGCCTCGGTCTTCTTGTTCTTGCTTTGGTATATCGGAGAAAAAAAAAAAAAAATTTTTTGGATGCCTCGGTCTTCTTGTTCATTCTTCGGTATATCAAAAAAAAAAAAAAAAAAAAAAATTTGAGACTTCGGTCTTCTTGTTCTTGCTTTGGTATATCGGAGAAAAAAAAAAAAAAAAATTTTGGATGCCTCGGTCTTCTTGTTCATTCTTCGGTATATCAAAAAAAAAAAATTTTTTTGAAGCCTCGGTCTTCTTGTTCTTGCTTTGGTATATCGGAGGAAAATAAAAAAAAATTTTGGTTGCCTCGGTCTTCTTGTTCATTCTTCGGTATATATATATATAAAAAAAAAAAAAAAAAAAAAAAAAAAAAAAAATTTTGGAAGCCTTGGTCTTCTTGTTCTTGCTTTGGTATATCGGAGAAAAAAAATATATATATTTTGGATGCCTCGGTCTTCTTGTTCATTCTTCGGTATATCAAAAAGAAAAAAAAAAAATTTTGGATGCCTCGGTCTTCTTATTCATGCTTCGGTATATCGGAGAAAAAAAAAAAAAAAAAAAAAATTTTGGATGCCTCGGTCTTCTTCTTCATGCTTCGGTATATCGGAGAAAAAAAAAAAAAAAATTTTTGGATGCCTCGGTCTTCTTGTTCTT
>NW_026775880.1:127500-130000 GCF_030987335.1 Cornus florida | reverse complement strand
CCCGCATGCTCGTGCACACCGGCGTGCACGTGGGCATCGTATGCTAAAAAATGAAGTTTGGAGTTTGGGTTTGAAAATTTTACGGGAACTTCCTAGAAGCCTAAGAAATGCTTTGCTCGAGACGGATTTCGATTTGGAGGTCCGCCGTGTTAATTTTGCCAATTACGGCTCCTCGCCCGCACGCTCGTGCACCCCGACGTGCACACCGGCGCGCACGTGGGCATCGTATGCTAAAAAATGAAGTTTGGAGTTTGGGTTTGAAAATTTTACGGGAACTTCCTAGAAGCCTAAGAAATGCTTTGCTCGAGACGGATTTCGATTTGGAGGTCCCCCGAGTTAATTTTGCCCATTACGACTCCTCGCCCGCACGCTCGTGCACCCCGGCGTGCACGTGGGCATAGTATGCTAAAAAATGAAGTTTGGAGTTTGGGTTCGGAAATTTTATGGGAGCTTCCTAGAAGCCTAAGAACTGCTTTGCTCGAGACGGATTTTGATTTGGAGATCCCCCGAGTTAGTTTTGCCCATTATGACTCCTCCCCCGCACGCTCAAGCACCCCCGCGTGCACGGGGGCATCGTATGCTAAAAAATGAAGTTTGGAGTTTGGGTTTGGAAATTTTATGGGAGCTTCCTAGAAGCCTAAGAAGTGCTTTGCTCGAGACGGATTTCGATTTGGAGGTCCCCCGAGTTAATTTTGCCCATTATGACTCCTCGCCCGCACGCTTAAGCACCCCCGCGTGCACGTGGGCATTGTGTGCTAAAAAATGAAGTTTGGAGTTTGGGTTTGAAAATTTTACGGGAACTTCCTAGAAGCCTAAGAAATGCTTTGCTCGAGACGGATTTCGATTTGGAGGTCCCCCGAGTTAATTTTGCCCATTACGACTCCTCGCCCGCACGCTCGTGCACCCCGGCGTGCACGTGGGCATCGTATGCTAAAAAATGAAGTTTGGAGTTTGGGTTTGAAAATTTTATGGGAGCTTCCTAGAAGCTTAAGAAGTGTTTTGCTCGAGACGGATTTCGATTTGGAGGTCCCCCGAGTCAATGTTGCCCATTATGGCTCCTCTCCCGCATGCTCAAGCACCCCTGCGTGCACGTGGGCATTGTATGCTAAAAAATAAAGTTTGGAGTTTGGGTTTGGAAGTTTTATGGGAGCTTCCTTGAAGCTTAAGAAGTGTTTTGCTCGAGACGGATTTCGATTTGGAGGTCCCCCGAGTCAATGTTGCCCATTATGGCTCCTCGCCCGCACGCTCAAGCACCCCGGCGTGCACGTGGGCATTGTATGCTAAAAAATAAAGTTTGGAGTTTGGGTTTGGAAGTTTTATGGGAGCTTCCTAGAAGCTTAAGAAGTGTTTTGCTCGAGACGGATTTCGATTTGGAGGTCCCCCGAGTCAATGTTGCCCATTATGGCTCCTCTCCCGCATGCTCAAGCACCCCTGCGTGCACACCGGCGTGCACGTGGGCATTGTAGGCTAAAAAATGAAGTTTGGAGTTTGGGTTTGGAAATTTTATGGGAGCTTCCTTGAAGCCTAAGAAGTGTTTTGCTCGAAACGGAATTCGATTTGGAGGTCCCCCGAGTCAATTTTGCCCATTACGACTCCTCGCTCGCATGCAATATCTACTCCTGTCAGAGCTGTGGTTTTACTTAAGACTACTATAGGGGGGGGGAGTTCTCAGCACCAAGAGCTGCAAGTAAGGCCATTGCTTGCTTTGCAGTCTCGATTGCTCTACTAGTGAATAGTAGATGTCTTGGTTAGCTTGGAACGAAAAAAAAAATTTTTTGGGGAAAAAAAAAAAAAAAAGTTTTTGTGAAAAAAAATTTTTCGAAAAAAAAAAAAAAAAAAAAAATTTTTTTGGATGCCTCGGTCTTCTATTTGTTTTGCTTGGGTAGATTAGGAAAAAAAAAAAAAAAAATTTTTTTGTTGGATGCCTCGGTCTTCATATTCTTTCTCGGCTATTTCGAAAAAAAAAAAAAAAAATTCCGGGAAAGAGAAAAAAAAAATTATTTTTTGTTGGTTGCCTCGGTCTTCATGTTCTTTCTCTGGTATATGGGAAAGAAAAAAAAAAAAAAAAAATTTTGGATGCCTCGGTCTTCTTGTTCTCGGTTGGATTTATCGAAAAAAAAAAAAAAAAAAAAAAAAAAAAAAAAAATTTGATGCCTCGGTCTTCTTGTTCTTGCTTTGGTATATCGGAGAAAAAAAAAAAAAATTTTTTTGGATGCCTCGGTCTTCTTGTTCATTCTTCGGTATATCAAAAAAAAAAAAAAAAAAAAAAAAATTTGAGACTTCGGTCTTCTTGTTCTTGCTTTGGTATATCGGAGAAAAAAAAAAAAAAAAATTTTGGATGCCTCGGTCTTCTTGTTCATTCTTCGGTATATCAAAAAAAAAAAATTTTTTTGAAGCCTCGGTCTTCTTGTTCTTGCTTTGGTATATCGGAGGAAAATAAAAAAAAATTTTGGTTGCCTCGGTCTTCTTGTTCATTCTTCGGTATATATATATATAAAAA
>NW_026775880.1:75000-77500 GCF_030987335.1 Cornus florida | reverse complement strand
GGTTTGAAAATTTTATGGGAGCTTCCTAGAAGCCTAAGAAGTGCTTTGCTCGAGACGGATTTCGATTTGGAGGTCCCCCGAGTTAATTTTGCCCATTATGACTCCTCGCCCGCACGCTTAAGCACCCCCGCGTGCACGTGGGCATTGTGTGCTAAAAAATGAAGTTTGGAGTTTGGGTTTGAAAATTTTATGGGAGCTTCCTAGAAGCCTAAGAAATGCTTTGCTCGAGACGGATTTCGATTTGGAGGTCCCCCGAGTTAAGTTTGCCCTTTATGACTCCTCGCCCGCATGCTCGTGCACACCGGCGTGCACGTGGGCATCGTATGCTAAAAAATGAAGTTTGGAGTTTGGGTTTGAAAATTTTACGGGAACTTCCTAGAAGCCTAAGAAATGCTTTGCTCGAGACGGATTTCGATTTGGAGGTCCGCCGTGTTAATTTTGCCAATTACGGCTCCTCGCCCGCACGCTCGTGCACCCCGACGTGCACACCGGCGCGCACGTGGGCATCGTATGCTAAAAAATGAAGTTTGGAGTTTGGGTTTGAAAATTTTACGGGAACTTCCTAGAAGCCTAAGAAATGCTTTGCTCGAGACGGATTTCGATTTGGAGGTCCCCCGAGTTAATTTTGCCCATTACGACTCCTCGCCCGCACGCTCGTGCACCCCGGCGTGCACGTGGGCATAGTATGCTAAAAAATGAAGTTTGGAGTTTGGGTTCGGAAATTTTATGGGAGCTTCCTAGAAGCCTAAGAACTGCTTTGCTCGAGACGGATTTTGATTTGGAGATCCCCCGAGTTAGTTTTGCCCATTATGACTCCTCCCCCGCACGCTCAAGCACCCCCGCGTGCACGGGGGCATCGTATGCTAAAAAATGAAGTTTGGAGTTTGGGTTTGGAAATTTTATGGGAGCTTCCTAGAAGCCTAAGAAGTGCTTTGCTCGAGACGGATTTCGATTTGGAGGTCCCCCGAGTTAATTTTGCCCATTATGACTCCTCGCCCGCACGCTTAAGCACCCCCGCGTGCACGTGGGCATTGTGTGCTAAAAAATGAAGTTTGGAGTTTGGGTTTGAAAATTTTACGGGAACTTCCTAGAAGCCTAAGAAATGCTTTGCTCGAGACGGATTTCGATTTGGAGGTCCCCCGAGTTAATTTTGCCCATTACGACTCCTCGCCCGCACGCTCGTGCACCCCGGCGTGCACGTGGGCATCGTATGCTAAAAAATGAAGTTTGGAGTTTGGGTTTGAAAATTTTATGGGAGCTTCCTAGAAGCTTAAGAAGTGTTTTGCTCGAGACGGATTTCGATTTGGAGGTCCCCCGAGTCAATGTTGCCCATTATGGCTCCTCTCCCGCATGCTCAAGCACCCCTGCGTGCACGTGGGCATTGTATGCTAAAAAATAAAGTTTGGAGTTTGGGTTTGGAAGTTTTATGGGAGCTTCCTTGAAGCTTAAGAAGTGTTTTGCTCGAGACGGATTTCGATTTGGAGGTCCCCCGAGTCAATGTTGCCCATTATGGCTCCTCGCCCGCACGCTCAAGCACCCCGGCGTGCACGTGGGCATTGTATGCTAAAAAATAAAGTTTGGAGTTTGGGTTTGGAAGTTTTATGGGAGCTTCCTAGAAGCTTAAGAAGTGTTTTGCTCGAGACGGATTTCGATTTGGAGGTCCCCCGAGTCAATGTTGCCCATTATGGCTCCTCTCCCGCATGCTCAAGCACCCCTGCGTGCACACCGGCGTGCACGTGGGCATTGTAGGCTAAAAAATGAAGTTTGGAGTTTGGGTTTGGAAATTTTATGGGAGCTTCCTTGAAGCCTAAGAAGTGTTTTGCTCGAAACGGAATTCGATTTGGAGGTCCCCCGAGTCAATTTTGCCCATTACGACTCCTCGCTCGCATGCAATATCTACTCCTGTCAGAGCTGTGGTTTTACTTAAGACTACTATAGGGGGGGGGGAGTTCTCAGCACCAAGAGCTGCAAGTAAGGCCATTGCTTGCTTTGCAGTCTCGATTGCTCTACTAGTGAATAGTAGATGTCTTGGTTAGCTTGGAACGAAAAAAAAAATTTTTTGGGGAAAAAAAAAAAAAAAAGTTTTTGTGAAAAAAAATTTTTCGAAAAAAAAAAAAAAAAAAAAAATTTTTTTGGATGCCTCGGTCTTCTATTTGTTTTGCTTGGGTAGATTAGGAAAAAAAAAAAAAAAAAATTTTTTGTTGGATGCCTCGGTCTTCATATTCTTTCTCGGCTATTTCGAAAAAAAAAAAAAAAAATTCCGGGAAAGAGAAAAAAAAAATTATTTTTTGTTGGTTGCCTCGGTCTTCATGTTCTTTCTCTGGTATATGGGAAAGAAAAAAAAAAAAAAAAAATTTTGGATGCCTCGGTCTTCTTGTTCTCGGTTGGATTTATCGAAAAAAAAAAAAAAAAAAAAAAAAAAAAAAAAAAAATTTTGATGCCTCGGTCTTCTTGTTCTTGCTTTGGTATATCGGAGAAAAAAAAAAAAAAATTTTTTGGA
>NW_026775880.1:32500-35000 GCF_030987335.1 Cornus florida | reverse complement strand
ACGGATTTCGATTTGGAGGTCCCCCGAGTTAAGTTTGCCCTTTATGACTCCTCGCCCGCATGCTCGTGCACACCGGCGTGCACGTGGGCATCGTATGCTAAAAAATGAAGTTTGGAGTTTGGGTTTGAAAATTTTACGGGAACTTCCTAGAAGCCTAAGAAATGCTTTGCTCGAGACGGATTTCGATTTGGAGGTCCGCCGTGTTAATTTTGCCAATTACGGCTCCTCGCCCGCACGCTCGTGCACCCCGACGTGCACACCGGCGCGCACGTGGGCATCGTATGCTAAAAAATGAAGTTTGGAGTTTGGGTTTGAAAATTTTACGGGAACTTCCTAGAAGCCTAAGAAATGCTTTGCTCGAGACGGATTTCGATTTGGAGGTCCCCCGAGTTAATTTTGCCCATTACGACTCCTCGCCCGCACGCTCGTGCACCCCGGCGTGCACGTGGGCATAGTATGCTAAAAAATGAAGTTTGGAGTTTGGGTTCGGAAATTTTATGGGAGCTTCCTAGAAGCCTAAGAACTGCTTTGCTCGAGACGGATTTTGATTTGGAGATCCCCCGAGTTAGTTTTGCCCATTATGACTCCTCCCCCGCACGCTCAAGCACCCCCGCGTGCACGGGGGCATCGTATGCTAAAAAATGAAGTTTGGAGTTTGGGTTTGGAAATTTTATGGGAGCTTCCTAGAAGCCTAAGAAGTGCTTTGCTCGAGACGGATTTCGATTTGGAGGTCCCCCGAGTTAATTTTGCCCATTATGACTCCTCGCCCGCACGCTTAAGCACCCCCGCGTGCACGTGGGCATTGTGTGCTAAAAAATGAAGTTTGGAGTTTGGGTTTGAAAATTTTACGGGAACTTCCTAGAAGCCTAAGAAATGCTTTGCTCGAGACGGATTTCGATTTGGAGGTCCCCCGAGTTAATTTTGCCCATTACGACTCCTCGCCCGCACGCTCGTGCACCCCGGCGTGCACGTGGGCATCGTATGCTAAAAAATGAAGTTTGGAGTTTGGGTTTGAAAATTTTATGGGAGCTTCCTAGAAGCTTAAGAAGTGTTTTGCTCGAGACGGATTTCGATTTGGAGGTCCCCCGAGTCAATGTTGCCCATTATGGCTCCTCTCCCGCATGCTCAAGCACCCCTGCGTGCACGTGGGCATTGTATGCTAAAAAATAAAGTTTGGAGTTTGGGTTTGGAAGTTTTATGGGAGCTTCCTTGAAGCTTAAGAAGTGTTTTGCTCGAGACGGATTTCGATTTGGAGGTCCCCCGAGTCAATGTTGCCCATTATGGCTCCTCGCCCGCACGCTCAAGCACCCCGGCGTGCACGTGGGCATTGTATGCTAAAAAATAAAGTTTGGAGTTTGGGTTTGGAAGTTTTATGGGAGCTTCCTAGAAGCTTAAGAAGTGTTTTGCTCGAGACGGATTTCGATTTGGAGGTCCCCCGAGTCAATGTTGCCCATTATGGCTCCTCTCCCGCATGCTCAAGCACCCCTGCGTGCACACCGGCGTGCACGTGGGCATTGTAGGCTAAAAAATGAAGTTTGGAGTTTGGGTTTGGAAATTTTATGGGAGCTTCCTTGAAGCCTAAGAAGTGTTTTGCTCGAAACGGAATTCGATTTGGAGGTCCCCCGAGTCAATTTTGCCCATTACGACTCCTCGCTCGCATGCAATATCTACTCCTGTCAGAGCTGTGGTTTTACTTAAGACTACTATAGGGGGGGGGGAGTTCTCAGCACCAAGAGCTGCAAGTAAGGCCATTGCTTGCTTTGCAGTCTCGATTGCTCTACTAGTGAATAGTAGATGTCTTGGTTAGCTTGGAACGAAAAAAAAAATTTTTTGGGGAAAAAAAAAAAAAAAAGTTTTTGTGAAAAAAAATTTTTCGAAAAAAAAAAAAAAAAAAAAAATTTTTTTGGATGCCTCGGTCTTCTATTTGTTTTGCTTGGGTAGATTAGGAAAAAAAAAAAAAAAAATTTTTTTGTTGGATGCCTCGGTCTTCATATTCTTTCTCGGCTATTTCGAAAAAAAAAAAAAAAAATTCCGGGAAAGAGAAAAAAAAAATTATTTTTTGTTGGTTGCCTCGGTCTTCATGTTCTTTCTCTGGTATATGGGAAAGAAAAAAAAAAAAAAAAAATTTTGGATGCCTCGGTCTTCTTGTTCTCGGTTGGATTTATCGAAAAAAAAAAAAAAAAAAAAAAAAAAAAAAAAAAAATTTTGATGCCTCGGTCTTCTTGTTCTTGCTTTGGTATATCGGAGAAAAAAAAAAAAAAATTTTTTTGGATGCCTCGGTCTTCTTGTTCATTCTTCGGTATATCAAAAAAAAAAAAAAAAAAAAAAAAAAAAAAAAAAAATTTGAGACTTCGGTCTTCTTGTTCTTGCTTTGGTATATCGGAGAAAAAAAAAAAAAAAAATTTTGGATGCCTCGGTCTTCTTGTTCATTCTTCGGTATATCAAAAAAAAAAAATTTTTTTGAAGCCTCGGTCTTCTTGTTCTTGCTTTGGTATATCGG
>NW_026775880.1:0-2500 GCF_030987335.1 Cornus florida | reverse complement strand
GTGCACGTGGGCATTGTGTGCTAAAAAATGAAGTTTGGAGTTTGGGTTTGAAAATTTTACGGGAACTTCCTAGAAGCCTAAGAAATGCTTTGCTCGAGACGGATTTCGATTTGGAGGTCCCCCGAGTTAATTTTGCCCATTACGACTCCTCGCCCGCACGCTCGTGCACCCCGGCGTGCACGTGGGCATCGTATGCTAAAAAATGAAGTTTGGAGTTTGGGTTTGAAAATTTTATGGGAGCTTCCTAGAAGCTTAAGAAGTGTTTTGCTCGAGACGGATTTCGATTTGGAGGTCCCCCGAGTCAATGTTGCCCATTATGGCTCCTCTCCCGCATGCTCAAGCACCCCTGCGTGCACGTGGGCATTGTATGCTAAAAAATAAAGTTTGGAGTTTGGGTTTGGAAGTTTTATGGGAGCTTCCTTGAAGCTTAAGAAGTGTTTTGCTCGAGACGGATTTCGATTTGGAGGTCCCCCGAGTCAATGTTGCCCATTATGGCTCCTCGCCCGCACGCTCAAGCACCCCGGCGTGCACGTGGGCATTGTATGCTAAAAAATAAAGTTTGGAGTTTGGGTTTGGAAGTTTTATGGGAGCTTCCTAGAAGCTTAAGAAGTGTTTTGCTCGAGACGGATTTCGATTTGGAGGTCCCCCGAGTCAATGTTGCCCATTATGGCTCCTCTCCCGCATGCTCAAGCACCCCTGCGTGCACACCGGCGTGCACGTGGGCATTGTAGGCTAAAAAATGAAGTTTGGAGTTTGGGTTTGGAAATTTTATGGGAGCTTCCTTGAAGCCTAAGAAGTGTTTTGCTCGAAACGGAATTCGATTTGGAGGTCCCCCGAGTCAATTTTGCCCATTACGACTCCTCGCTCGCATGCAATATCTACTCCTGTCAGAGCTGTGGTTTTACTTAAGACTACTATAGGGGGGGGGGAGTTCTCAGCACCAAGAGCTGCAAGTAAGGCCATTGCTTGCTTTGCAGTCTCGATTGCTCTACTAGTGAATAGTAGATGTCTTGGTTAGCTTGGAACGAAAAAAAAAATTTTTTGGGGAAAAAAAAAAAAAAAAGTTTTTGTGAAAAAAAATTTTTCGAAAAAAAAAAAAAAAAAAAAAATTTTTTTGGATGCCTCGGTCTTCTATTTGTTTTGCTTGGGTAGATTAGGAAAAAAAAAAAAAAAAATTTTTTTGTTGGATGCCTCGGTCTTCATATTCTTTCTCGGCTATTTCGAAAAAAAAAAAAAAAAATTCCGGGAAAGAGAAAAAAAAAATTATTTTTTGTTGGTTGCCTCGGTCTTCATGTTCTTTCTCTGGTATATGGGAAAGAAAAAAAAAAAAAAAAAATTTTGGATGCCTCGGTCTTCTTGTTCTCGGTTGGATTTATCGAAAAAAAAAAAAAAAAAAAAAAAAAAAAAAAAAAAAATTTTGATGCCTCGGTCTTCTTGTTCTTGCTTTGGTATATCGGAGAAAAAAAAAAAAAAATTTTTTGGATGCCTCGGTCTTCTTGTTCATTCTTCGGTATATCAAAAAAAAAAAAAAAAAAAAAAAAAAAAATTTGAGACTTCGGTCTTCTTGTTCTTGCTTTGGTATATCGGAGAAAAAAAAAAAAAAAAATTTTGGATGCCTCGGTCTTCTTGTTCATTCTTCGGTATATCAAAAAAAAAAAATTTTTTTGAAGCCTCGGTCTTCTTGTTCTTGCTTTGGTATATCGGAGGAAAATAAAAAAAAATTTTGGTTGCCTCGGTCTTCTTGTTCATTCTTCGGTATATATATATATATAAAAAAAAAAAAAAAAAAAAAAAAAAAAAAAAAAAAAATTTTGGAAGCCTTGGTCTTCTTGTTCTTGCTTTGGTATATCGGAGAAAAAAAATATATATATTTTGGATGCCTCGGTCTTCTTGTTCATTCTTCGGTATATCAAAAAAGAAAAAAAAAAAATTTTGGATGCCTCGGTCTTCTTATTCATGCTTCGGTATATCGGAGAAAAAAAAAAAAAAAAAAAAATTTTGGATGCCTCGGTCTTCTTCTTCATGCTTCGGTATATCGGAGAAAAAAAAAAAAAAAAAATTTTTGGATGCCTCGGTCTTCTTGTTCTTGCTTGGTGGGCTTTCACTCGATATTTTGTTTTATTTATACCGCGCCAAGCCTTGCTGTCTAGGCCTTTCACTTGAGTGACCGCATGTCATGGACCTGCGAATCATTGGGTGTTGTCCTTGGCAGCTTTAGTTCCTGGCGTGTGGGTGGTGTTTGGTTTGCTTGTGCTGGTTTTTTCCCTGCTTGTGCGGTGAAGTCAGCCGGAGCATTCCTCTTCAGTTGCGCTACAAGGGCATGTTATTTCCCTTGGTCGGCACTATAGGTTCCCGTGTTGCGTACCTACTGACGGAAATCGATACTCTCACTACTCGATTCTCGCTTTGTGCCATCAAATGGCATGGGGTGACCCTCATAGTGTCACCTGTGATCCATGTGACGTGGTTGTCGCGGAGCATGGCTCATGGGCGTGCACTT